>NW_027394954.1:0-12297 GCF_049309525.1 Garra rufa | reverse complement strand
AGAAGGAAATAGTTTAATAAAAAAAACCCCTGACTGTTCAAAAACGTTTGACTTGTAGTGTATTTTTTTCAGATACTGAAAAAAACAAAACACACAGATGTCAGGGTTTAAACTTCTCCAAATTCCTAGACCCCAGAAGGTTAAAGACTCAAAGGTTTTGTACAATAACATGCATATTTTGCACTGCACAAGAGAAACCTTTTTTGACTAAAACCACTTGATCTCTTATTTGGTGGTTAACTATGGTTCTGTGAAAACAGGTTTACAAATGTGTCTCATTATAAGAGATGTGTACATTAGTGCAGTGCAAATGGGTAAAAGACTTCGTGGTGGTGAAGGGATCAAAAAGCAATCGCCTTAAAATTCTTTATGCAGGAAATACCTTAAATGAAATGTATTTATTATTTTAAGCCAAAATGTTTCTTCAAATTCTGATAAAAACAACAACAGCCTTGTGCATATATCATGGTTGTGCTTCGGGTGATCTTTGAAAGAGTCCCAGCTCTAGGTCCTTTCTGATGCTGTCCCCTCCTCTCTCTCCCACTTGTGTGATTTATGTACTGTCCTGCATAAACAAAAACACCAAAAATAACATTTCATAAAATTGACATATTCAGATTAAAGTTTAAAACAACATGGTTTTAATCACAATTCTAACTAAACAGTGTACTTAGTGAAACAATTCAAATACATTTGTATTACATTGATCTTTTGTTATAAGTTTATTTAATGAATCTCTATCAGAACTGACAGTGCAAAGATGAACAATTCCTTACCAAACTGCCAATAAGCTGGATCCTTAATGATTCTACAAGGAGAAAGAATAAATGGTTTACTGAAATTCTTAAAAAGCTGTTTTTCGTTTTAAACCATTCCTTTAAACAATCTTAATTCATTTAAATTATAAAGACATTTGCCGTTATATGATATTCAGAAAAGAAAGATAAAGTATGTCATCTTTATGACTGTTATTATAGGATTAAAACGTAAACACACCTGCAGTAATGCATGGCATTTATATCGAAAAATGTGAATCTCTAAAAGACAGACATTAACAAATAACTTACTAGTAACACACAACAACACCAGATATAGACCATTTCAAGCGCTATTCGGCGGCTTAAGGAAGTGACGTCGTTGGTCCCAGGACGTTTCCGGTTAGTGGTCCAGCGCATTCAAAACAATGGCGAGAAGCGCTTTATGAACAGTGGGATTGCGGTCATATATATACAAACATCCTGCTTAAATGTCTAAATTAAAATTAGATCCTTGTCGTTCGGTGGTTGTGTGCTCCCTCTGGGGCGGTACTAACATTCTGAGATGTGTTTAACGGTAGATTTCCGCGAAACGTACCCGTGTTGCGGCAGTGAAGGAGAAGGCTGGATAACAACAAGCAACTCTAGGATATACAGCGCACATTTCGATTCAGGCAAGTAAATATCGTTTTTAATTAATCAGTTTATTTGTATATCTTTACGTTAACTCTTCAAGTATGATGCCGTATAATTTAAAGTAGCATTTTGTCATTGTTTACATATGCATCTAGCTTTCGTGTGTAACGTTAATGAAAAAAGGCAAGTTTTTTTATTTCTGTTTTATTGCTAAGTGTTATGTGGGTTAAATTCATATTAGTCGTCTAGTTATTTTGTCAGTTGACAAATGCAGTGAGTAACATGAAAGTACGTGAATGTCGTATTGTGTAACAGTTAACGGCAGTAGTTTACAAAACGTAATGTTTATGGTAAATATTATTTTCCATCACATAAGCTTTGGTAATGTTAATTCCAAGATGTACTGACGTATTAAGCAATAATAGCATTATTATTTTTTTATATTGTGCATTATATTAAATAATTGTTTTTCTACTTTTATCCTTATATAATGTAAACAAAATTCATACAGGTGATTTCTAATATCATTTGTTTCTTAGTCAAGGAAGCATTTTGATGTAAGCAGTTGTAAATATGCAGCAGGGTCACTAAATCTGACAATACAGTGTAATACTGAAATTTGTTAGCTCCCTGTAATTCCCATAGAATTGGTTAAATGTTATATACATTTTCATAATGATGGCTAATATCCTTTGTTTTGTTTTCTAGAAAGTATTCTAAACTGATGTAAACAGTTGCAGAAATACAGAAGGGTCACCAAATCTGAGAAGGCAGTGTAAGGAGAGCCATCATCTGTAGACACCCAACGACAGCTGATCATCCTGCAGTGACAAACCACATCTGACCATATCAACACCCAGATGTGATTGAGAACTTGAGTGTAGTATTCAGTAATTTAGTGTAGTACTTAAAGCGACTGATGACCAGGCCGGATACAGACTGCTGCTTTTGACATTTGTTCCCCCTTTGTACTCCATTTCAGTTCAAATGTTGTTTCAGTTGTTGTTCTTTCATTTGTTGAAGCATTTTATGTTCATACAAATATTTACATATCAATACATGTGCTGGAAATAAAAACAGTTGAAAGTGAGAGAATGCTTTTTGTTTATATACAGTACTGGTCAAAAGTTTGGACAAAGTATTTTTTTTATGTTTTTGAAATAAGTATTTTATGTTTATTAACATGATTAATTATTTAAATGATTTCTATTATAAAAAATGTTGTGCAAAGCTGAATTAGCATCAGCCTTTACATTACACCAATATTCATTTTCACATGAATATATATATATATATATATAATTTGTGTGGGTGTGAACAGTAAATACGTGCATAAAAACATATATGAATGATTTATGTGTGTTTGTGTGTGCATTTATTAATCTGCAGATATACAGGTTTATGTAAAACACGTTAGCCAGCATTGAATTGCGACGATCTTGTTTATTTGTGATCACATGATGACTCGGAGCATTCATACCCTCCACTTGCACTGTTCCACAGCAACAAACTTGACCAAACTAACGTTGAACACATGTTGAAATGAATTCAACACGTAATAATAGCATCGAGCGCTTAGTTTAATAGCATACATTTAGCGTTGTTTGGAACGATATGTATTGTGAAAAGTAATGTACTAATGAAAACAAATATTTAAACAGAAATACAGACTGACCACGCAATGCAAGTAAATTAATCACGAACAACCTCCGGATATCTTGGGAACAAAACATGAAGTAAGTTGCACTGCTTGCTTCAGACTGATGACATCCATTGTACGAATAAATGTTCACAATATTTCCGTTCATGTGATATGCTTTTAGCAATCTCCCGTGTACACGCACGCAGCATCGATTAGTTAATGAGCAGCTTTTTTACCTTAACTAGCTTTTTCGCTAGATTTTAAAAGAATGTGTTCGTATTGACAGATCGGAGAAATAGCGCTACCGGAAATGTTTCAGGACCGGACATGCGCAGTAACGTTCCAACGCGCTTGTTATTGTTTACATCCTTGAAATGGTCTATATATACGACCAGATGAGCTAATATTGCTAGCGCGCTAAATGCGATTAGCATCTAACTTTTGCCGTCTGTAATAAAGCACCACACACAACACACACTCAAGTAACTCATGTAACTTCTGCAGGTTATATGTCCTTAACCAATTTGTAAACTCTTGTACTATTTTTGAACGGGATATAATAAATACTTATTTTCTTACCTGATTTAGCCAGTGCTGTGTGTTTTCAGGGACTCGCAGATCACGTCCATTTCCTCCGTGTTCCGGTTTTTGTTCTCCGTTGAGATCTCACAATTCAAATACGCTCAAAATAAAAATTTAACAAGAAAATATAAAATAATTCAGGACCAACCGAATAATTTCGGTGAGCAGCAGCTCTCATACAGACTATGCAACTCACAGTCACACCAGAGAATGCGGTAACGGTCGACATTTTTTTAAATTTCAAAGGCCCGCGCAGTTCCAGTGTTCCACCTGTCAGGTTCCTGAATGACAGCCAGATTAACCAATCATGATCAAAGCTGTAAGGTAAAACAACCAATAGGAATTGTTTCAGCATGTGATGAATACAAAATGTATTAAGTTTTATTGTTGATGATGATAATTATATTTTAACATATACACTTATATTTTATAATAAGTTTCATGAAATAATAATGTTCATAATCATTTAAAAGGCAAACATTTCTTTGTATGCTGATGACATGATCTTATAATTTTTTTTATTATTATTAATATTATTATAATTTAAACACTTGCTTTTGAAGGTGTATATATAACTGTTTAGCATTCAAAGTTTTATTAAAGTTGTTTTACCGTTGAAACAACAACCGACCTAATTTCAAACAAATTTCAACGTTGAATTTCGGTCATGTGTTGACTGATCTTCAACCATTTAGCATTCAACGTCATATCAACGTTGTTTCACTGTTGAAACAACAACTGACCTTATTTCAACCAAATTTCAACGTTGAAGGTCGGTCATGTGCCGGCTGGGAAGTGTAATGTTTTTCTTATTTTGCTTAAATTTATTTATTTATTTATTTATTTATTTAGTACTGCCCTTCAGAGGCTACAGAAGATAGTTATATGTTTCCCAGAAGACAAAATAAGTTAATTTTACCCTAATCTACCCTAATTTACCCTAATTTTCACCCTCCCGGCTCTTAATGCATCGCTCTTCCTTCTGGAGCATCAGTGAGCATTTGAACTCCTGAACAACTATCAAAAAAACAAACAAAAACCCCCCGCTGTGGATCATTCAGGTAAGAACACAGTACCAAGGGTATGTAAACTTTTGAACGGGGTCATTTTTCTAAATTCAACTAGTATTTTCTCTTGTGGATTAGATGTAAACATATTTTTTTGTGAAATATCTTATTCGGGTTAGTACTAAATAAACAGTAACATGCATTTTGTATGATCCCTCTTATTTTGGTGAAATAATTTACATTTAGCAGATTCTGAAAGGGGGATGTAAACTTTTGATCTTAACTGTATTTGTATCTGCATAACTTTTAGTCATAAAATTATGTCAGTAGTGTGTCATTGTTTAGATGTGTAGATTAAGTATCTTGCAATATGGTTTCTCACGTCTACCCACTTTTATAGTCAACTAGTTGCCAAAAAAATTCTCAAATAGTCAGTTGTTTGGCATATTGATAGGCTGAACAAGTGCAACTGAAGTCGTGATCCACAACTAAACACAAATCCACAGTGAAGACTACCAGAACTAATCGGTTTGAGAGCGTCTGTGTGCAGCCATATTTGTTCACATGCCCTTATATGAACAAGTGGAACCGGGGGTCCATCTGAAAGCAAATGTCTGTCCCAAACTGCCCGATGAAATATGTGAGCCGTCATCATCTGCTTTGAAGAAAAACAATCAAACGCAGAGGGAGGAATTCCTGTCCTGACAGAGTGCCGTCATCACAGAGGTGCTCCTCTCTTCACCTTCACCAAACTCTACCCTGTTCTCTCGCTCTTTTTCTTTCCCTCCGCTCAGCTTTTTTTTCTCCCACTGTATGAGGGCCGGGTCTGGGCAGCATGTGGCTGCAGAAGTGAGCGCAACAGAGGAAACCTGAGTGCAGTGGAGTCTCTTGGTGGATTCTAGCCTTTGTGCCCCTTCAGAGAGCTGGTTTTCCCTTTGACACAGCTGCATAAACTAACCAATGAGAAGGTCCACAGTAAGCACTACTACTCAGCATTATGGGTAGAACGTGCACTTCGGAAGAGAAAAGATCTGTGGGAACTTGAAAGAGAAGTTGCAGTAAAAACGACGTGTAACTATCACTTACACGCACTCTAGTAGTCCCATGGTTCAGTGATGGTATCAAATGATAATACAATATTATGATATATACTGTATATATTTATATTTCAGCAATGTTATACGTACAAGAGTGCTGATTTAGACCAACAGCATGACTCCAAGTGTGATACTGCTTTTTATGTAACTTAGACACAATATTTCCAGTTACCTTGTCTGTTTTTGATTTGCCAATGAAAATAGTTCCAAACAAAGTCGCAACAGAAATTTTACCGTCTCTGAGCAACACAGTAATGCTGTTTCATTTCTGAGTGAATCAGTGTTTTGGAGACATGTAGTTAAACAAATTGCTTGAATAAATTATGGATTTACACTACCAGTCAAAAGTTATTGAACAGTAGGATTTTTAATGGATTTTTCAGGATTCTTTGATAAATAGAAAGATCCAAAGAACAGCATTTATCTGAAATAAAAATCTTTATCTGAAAACTAAATTAAATTAAAATTTGTATCTGAAATTTTGTAACATTATACACTATACCATTCAAAAGCTTAGTATATTTTTGGGGGGGAAAGAAATGATAGAAATTAATACTTTCATTTAGCAAGGATGCTTTAAATTTAACAAAAGTGATGATAAAGACATTTATAACATTACAAAAGTCTATTTCAGATAAATGCTGTTCTTCTGAACGTTCTATTCATCAAAGAAACCTGAAAAATTCTACTCAGCTGTTTTCACATAAACAATAATAGTAAATGTTTTTTGAGCAGCAAAGCAAAATATTAGAATGATTCTGAAGGATCATGTGACTGGAGTAATGATCCTAAAAATTCAATGAAATCACAGGAATAAATCACATTTTAAAATAGAAAATAGTTGCTTTAAATAAAAGAAAAAAAAAATCCAAATTGTACAGTTTCTCCTGTACTTTGGATCAAAAAAATGCAGGCTAGGTGAGATTTAAAAATCATAAAAAAATCTTGTAGTGGTCTGGTAGTGTATATTTAGGTTTTGAACTGTGTCTGAATAGTATGAATTGAATATGGCAGATCTGAACATGTAATGAATTGACAGACTTTGAATTCCATCTTTCCTTCCTGCCTCTTCCTAATAAGTGTTTATACAGCATGTCATGCTTTTTCAGTCTTCTGCCAGAACTGTTGATATTACCCTCGATTTCGCACAAAAGGCCCACTGTTTGTGAATGAAGTGAAACATGATGTTCCGTGGCACTAAATGTTTTTATCAGGTCATCTTTATCAGGCGTGTCACGGAGCGTTTCATAACAAAGAGAGGAAGTATTTGTAACAGCTCGTATATCAATTTTCTGACCGAATACTTCTCTTTGAAAGCCGCGTGTTTCATCCTTTGCCGATAAATCACTCACGTCGTCATTTTTCTTTAGTTTCTCCCTCGCTGCCATTCCCTCTCTCTCTCTCATTCATCTGACATATGTTTATATTGCAAGTATTTATTGTGTGTTTTCCTTTGTAAAGTGCTGGTATATATCACTGCTGCTGGCCTCTGAGCGGGGAGGGAGGGAGGCTATCAGCACGATTGATTTGTGTTGTTTTCATCCTCTGGTGGGCTTCTCTTCATGAGCAAAGCCAAAATAGCCAGAACACACAGACACACAAACTGAGCAGTGAGATGCGGAGGATAAGAGAAACAGAAGGGAGTCCTATTCTGCTTTATTTCTGTGTTAGACTGCTGTGGTCTCCACTCAAAATGTTTAAATCCTGATGTTAAACACTGACATCTAGGCCTATTTTTCTGCCCTGTTTTTCTTATCACAAGTTATTCAGCTTGTATTGGAGATGTCATATTTTTAAAAATGCAGAGGAAACAGAAACCCTAGATATGGAAAAACAAGATAATACGAGGAGCGTTTCAGCATCCAATTTAAATGATCATCAGATAAAAGTGCATAAAAGTCCTTGGACAAAGTTTTTTTGTTTTTAAAGAAGCCTCTTCTGCTCACCAAGCTTGCATTTATTTGATCCAAAATACAGCAAAAACTATTATTTTTTTTTTATTTGCAATAACCGCTTTCTATTTGAATATATTTTAAAATGTAATTTATTTCTGTGATTAAAGCTACAGTTTCAACATCATTACTGCAGTCTTCAGTGTCAAAATTATATAGAAATTAATACTTTTATTTAGAAGGATACTTTAAATTGATCAAAAGTGATGATACAGACATTTATAATGTTACAAAAGATTTCTATTTCAGATAAATGCTGTTCTTCTGAACTTTCTATTCGTCAAAGAAACCTGAAAAAAATTCTACTCAGCCGTTTTCAACATAATAATAATAATATATTTTTTTTAAACAGAAAATCCAAGTATTTGAATGATGAATTCTGCATTTGAAATCACAGAAATACGTTTTTAAAATGTATAAATTTTAAAATATATTCAAATAGAAAACTGTTATTTTAAATAGTAAAAATATGTCAATATTTTACAGTTTTTGCTGTACTTTAAATCAAATAAATACAGGCTTGGTGAGAAGAAGAGAATTCTTTAAAAAAAAAAAAACATTAAAAACTTTTGACTGTACTGTTTTTTTAACACTACATTTTCATTTTTTGAAAAACCATTCCTTTATCAGAAAAAAGTTCTGAAGAAAGCCATCTGGGGTTCTTTGAAGCACCAGCACAGATGTTTTCTAAAGAACCATTAAAATTATAAATGTTTTCCTTTGGCATCATGTTAACTAAAAATGGTTCTCCTATGATCTCCCATGACACCCTTTTGGATCAATGAAACCTTTTTGTACTAGGAAAAAACTGCTTTCTATTTGAATATATTTTAAAATGTCATTTATTCCTGTGATTAAACAAAATTTTCAACATCAATACTGCAGTCTTTAGTGTCAAAATTACATAGAAATGATAGAAATTAATACTTTTATTTAGCAAGGATGCTTTAAGTTGATAAAAAGTGATGATACCGACATTTATAATGTTACAAAAGATTTATATTTCAGATAAATGCTGTTCTTCTGAACTTTCTATTCGTCAAAGAAACCTGCAAAAAATTATACTCAGCTGTTTTCAACATAATAATAATAATATATTTTTTTTTAAACAGAAAATCCAAGTATTTGAACGATGAATTCTGCATTTGAAATCACAGAAATACGTTTTTTAAATGTATAAATTTTAAAATATATTCAAATAGAAAACTGTTATTTTAAATAGTAAAAATATGTGAATATTTTACAGTTTTTGCTGTACTTTAAATCAAATAAATACAGGCTTGGTGAGAAGAAGAGACTTCTTTAAAAAAAACATTAAAAATTTTACTGTTCAAAAACTTTGGACTGGTAGTGTACTGTATATAGTGTTTTTTAAGGGGAGTCACATGAGTTTGGAAGGACATAAAAGTGAGCAAATTAACACTACATTTTCATTTTTTGAAAAACCATTCCTTCATCAGAAGAAAGTTCTGAAGAAAGCCATCTGGGGTTCTTTGAAGCACCAGCACAGATGTTTTTCTAAAGAACCATGCAAATTATAAATGTTTTCCTATGGCATCATATGAACTAAAAATGGTTCTCCTATGATCTCCCATGACATTAGGCTGTAAACCCTTTTGGATCAATGAAACCTTTTTTGTACTAGGAAAAAAATCTTAAATGGTTAAAGTGCTGTGTTCATCAATACCTTCTCTGTTTTTTTCAGGGTCATCTTCACTGGCTAACTCTGGAAGCCATTTGCCATTTTCGCTTCAGCCACAGGTAGATCTATCTGAAACCATATGTATACTTAGATCCCCTGGGAACGCTGAAGCTGAGTCTCCATTCCTCTGCTTACCATCAAAGCGGACAAGAATAGTTGGCAAAAATAATTCAGTTGCCCTGGTTTCTTTCCGTGTCTTTTGCGAGAGATTTTACAGTGAACAGGCTTGCAGAACTTCAGCACTGAAGGTCACAAATGGCCTCCTCCTTGAAATCAAGTACATTCTAGTTCAACCGCACTCCAACATGCTGATCTCCACTCAGTATCTCAAAATCAAGAATTAAGCAAAAGTCACATAAACAAGCCAGAAACATTTTCCAGACCTGTTCCACCTGATACGTTTCAGGTTTTTCTCTTCAACAGAGCTGTTTGCTGCTGTTGGAATGATGGAAAGCTCTGCTCTTCGTCTCCTGCTGTGGACTCGATCGAGCAACATCTGGATCTGGCGTGTGTGAAGCCAGGCAGATGTGAGTGTTAAGGAATTCACCGATTCTAGGAGCGATAGCGCACAGCGTGGATCTCAACTTCAACGCACACTGTATACACACTTAGCATATCTGCGGTGTGTAAACCCGGATAATATCATAGAATTGCTTTGAATAGGATTTCCTGTTTAACTTTAAGGGGGTTCAGTAAGGAGGGATTCACTAAGAATAAATCGATAGCGATGTTTATTTGCACAGTCTGCGTTATTTTAGAGACCAGTTCACTAAAGGAATTATGTAAATCAGGTAGCAGTACAAACACACCCACAAAAGGCCACTCGTCTGCACCGCACGTCCAGGAAAGTATTTACATTTGGCAACTTCATCCATTCCTTACTGATTGTTATCTGATCAAATTATACTGTCCACCAGCAGCATAATGTCGGAAGTGAACTCGGAAGTGTTAAATTTGCATATAACTTTGGAAGACTAGATGAGATTAATTCTGTTTTGCTGAGATGCATTTATGTGGCCTGTCGTGTAAATGGAATGGGCTTTACTCATTTGGACAGCTATCCGACTGATCAAAATGCATAAAGTGGTTAGGTGTAAACATACTCCATCCAATGTGCTGAGTTTTGTGAATAAGCTTCTTTGCATTAAAGGATTAGTTCACTCCAGAATTAAAATTTCCTTACAATTTACTCACCCTATGTCATCCAAGATGATCAAGTCAAATGGAAATTAAGGTTTTTGAGGAAAACGTTTTTCTCAGTATAGTGGACTTCAATGGGGATCAATGGGTTGAAGGTCTAGATTGCAATATTAAAGGCCCTACCTACTTTTCGGAACCAAAGTACATTGATGAACAATTAACCATGTGTTACCTTTCCAACATTTGTGGTTAAAAAGTATATAAATTAGAATTTTTTAAGACAATGACCAATCGTTTCGCTAGACAAGACCCTTATTCCTCAGCTGGGATCGTGTAGAGCCCTTTGAAACTGCACTGAAACTGCAATTTGAACCTTCAAACCATTGGTCCCATTGAAGTCCACTATATGGAGAAAAAATATACTGAAATATACTTTTAATTACACATATGAAATTACGAAGTACATGTAAAGTACATATACAATTAATTTACTGCAAATGTAATGAACAACACTACATTTACAAATTAAAATCAAGTACTTTACATGTGTTTTAGTATGTTAGTCAATACATAAAAAGTGTGCTTTTTTAAAGCATGACAAAAGATTACTAAAACATACTAAATATAAATATACTGTATAGTAAAACTTTTTTACAAAGAGCACTTTTACATTTATTCACCCCCATGTTGTTCTAAACCTGTATGACTTTCTTTCTTCCGTGGAACAGATAAAGATATTGTTCCTCAAAAGAAAGAAAGTCATGCAGGTATGAATAACATAAAGGTAAAAAATGTTCCAATGTTTTTTTTTTCTCTCTCTAGACAATAAAGTCAATAGGGTCTAAACCACAAGGCTTTACACAATAACTGCTTTTGTGCTGCTTCCACAGAAGGAAGTCTAACAGGCTTGGATATATATGATAAAATTATACACTACCAGTCAAAAGTTTTTTAATGTGTGTTTTTTTAAAGAAGTCTCTTCTGCCCACAAAGGCTGCATTTATTTGATCCAAAGTACAGCAAAAACAGTAAAATTTTGAAATATTTTTACTATTTAAAATAACTGTTTTCTATTTGAATAGATTTAAAAATGTAATTTATTCCTGTGATTTTAAAGCTGAAGTTTTAGCATCATTACTCCAGTCACACGATCCTTCAGAAGTCATATTAATATTCAGATTTGCTGCTCAAAAAAAATTATTATTAACATCACTTTTGATCAATTTAAAGCATCCTTGCTAAGTAAAATTATTAATTTTCTATCATTTCTCTAGTGTATAATGTTACAAAAGCTTTTTATTTTAGATAATGCTGATCTTTGAATCTTTATATTCATCAAAGAATCCAGGACAACATGTACTCAGCTGTTTCAAATATTGATAATAATAATAATAATAATTAAAAAAAATGCAAATCAGCATATTAGAATAATATCTGAAGGACCATGTAACACTGAAGACTGGAGTAAATGATGCTGAAAATTAAAAATTTAGCTTTAATCACAGAAATAAATGACATTTTAGAATTTATTAAAATAGAAAGCAGTTATTTTAAATAGTAATATTTACTAAAACCTTTAAAAACTTACTGTGCAAAAACTTTTGACTGGTAGTGTACACTCTTAAAAATAAAGGTGCTTCACAATGCCATAGAAGAACCTTTAACATTTGAACATGGTTCTTTAAAGAACCTTTGACTAAATGGTTCTTTGTGGAACTAAAAATGGTTCTTCTATGGCATCGCTGTGAAGAACCTTTTAAAGCACCTTTATTTTAAGAGTGTAT
>NW_027394953.1:0-12298 GCF_049309525.1 Garra rufa | reverse complement strand
CACGTTAATTTCATCGTTAGTAAATCCAAACGTGAGCGTGAAATCTGGCGTACGCAAAGTTTTTGTGCGTACGCAGCGTTGATACATGAGGCCCCTGATGTATTTCATTCACTTTTTATTGCATCGAATTATTATCATTTCCTGAAATTTGGCATGTGAAATTATCATGCTTAACCAACTAAACATGCAGTACTTTGTATTTCTTTTATGTGTTTGTTGTTTATGTGATTTACAATATTTGATGTACTATAAACTAGCAACTCAAGTGGAATTTTTTGGAATTTATTTGATTTCAATTCTGTTTCCTGACATTCCAATTCCAAATCCAATTCCATTCCAGGAAGTGAATTGGACTTTACCATTCATTCTCAATTCAATTCATTGCAAGATTGCAGAGATTAGATACAGTAATTTTGTGCTTTTTTGAGACCCCCCCCTTTTTTTTAATCTGGGCTTTTTGCGGTTGTTATTTTTATTTATTTATTTATTTTTTGTTCAGAATGCTCTTGTGTGTTTCATGGATATTTTGTTCACTGTAAGCAATACAGTAAAACTTTTTCTGTTCTACCATACCATGTTTCTACTGTACCTCCTGTTATAGACAGAAAAATAAACTTATTTGCTTTTTACTGGATTACTTTTGAATGTGAACATTACTGTACATGTGGACAGACAGTTCCCAACCAAGAAATTTAGTGTCAAAACGGTGGATTGCATAATTTGCATGCAAATACCTGTAAAACTGAAACATAAAAAGTCTATGCAGTTTTTGTAATGTCAACAATAGCCAGTATTTTGAAACCTGGTGTACTTTGATTGACTGCATGTACCTTGTGAAGTGAAAACAAGTGTTATTCTTTGACAGAATAATTTCATTTTGAGTCAGATTTCCAGTGTTTTGGTAAAGTTAGTGTGTGCAGAGAAAGATGTGTCCTGTTTTGAAATGAAGAGTTAGTATATATTTAACAAAATGTATTTTTGAGAAGAAAATGATCCATTTGGCCAATTGTGTTTTGTAGGTGCGAGTCTGTGTTAAGAGTTTAGAAAAAGTATCTGAAGTATGGGTAAGTGCTTGTTAGCGATTGAAAAAAACTGTAACATCAAATCTATAGGTGTTTTCCCAATTTATTATACAACATAATCGGCTTTAGATGCACAAATATGCTAATGAAAATACATATATATATATATATATATATATATATATATATATATATATATATATATATATATATATACAACCAGTGTTGGGGTTAGTTACTCAAAAAAGTAATATATTACATATTACATATTACTCTCAAAAATAGTAATCCCTTACTTTACTTTATTACTCCCTGGAGAAAGTAACTAGTTATATTACTAGTTATATTACTAGTTACTTTTTTTCTTACACAAACCACTGTTATTCTTAACAAAAAGCAAACATGACCTACTGCGTGCATCCACGGCAGAATGCAAACAAACAAAGCTCCTTTAAAGCTGACATCTCAGTGCATACGCGATCTCATAAAGCGCTTATAACACAATGGATATTATGCACAATTCATCTTTCATATATGTCTACACTTTGTGTGTTGTGATTCGTAAGCACGCAATATTCAGCACTGTTCAAAACTTTTGAGCAGTGAGTGAATTCTATCTTAAACACCATTGATTGGTGATGCGTTCCAAAAATCAGCAGATGGCTACATTTTAAAACATTCGATTTTAAATCGAAACTGCCTATTCTTGCGCTTACTAATCATATATGTTGTTCTTGCTGCTTTTGTGCAATAGATGAATAACATTTTTTTGTTTTTTAGATATTTTATGTTTAGATATTTCTATATTGCGGAAGTCCCGCGAATCATTTTAATTTCCCGCATCCCGCACACACACACACGAGTCTCTACCCGCCCGCACCAGCACACGCACTTGCCCATCAAGTTTTGTCCCGCGCCGCACTCTGTTGCGTTGGGTCCCGCGGGTTTGCAGGTCTCTATTTGCAAGTGCCGCTCTGCTGCTGGCTGCCGGGTGTCGACCAATCGGTGATGGTAATTTAATGATACCTCGTGCCAAACCCACACCAATCACTGTTCCATTCACGCCCCCCTCCCCTTCCCTTCTGTTCTCTGTGTTGTCGTGTGCCTTGTGTGTGATGAAGGTGCTACTGGCAAATGTAACGCAAGTAACTAGCTCGGGAAAACTGTAATAATATTACTTTTTTCAGACGAGTAATGCCTTACACTACTAGTTACTGAAAAAAGTAATATTATTACAGTTACTTTGTAACGCGTTACACCCAACACTGTATACAACAAATGGATATTACATTTTTAGCTGGTGAAAATACTAGTGTTCTAATAATTATGGCCACCACTGTATATACACACGTGTGTGTGTTTGCTGTATACATGAATTATCTTGAATTATTGATCTTGCCTTTCATTTACATCCTTAAGAGAATTTCATTCTACACTACATATTTTCTGCACTTGCATCATAGGAAAAAAATTTAAGAAGGTTGAATCCATGCTTGACAAGCTCCCCTCGCAACATCTCCACAGGCCTCTTCCTTTGTGACTGGTGGTGTTTTTCTGGACCACCATGCCAACAATGCTCCTGTTCCATTCAAAACAATCTTGATTGTCCAACTTACAGTTTTTTTAGTTGCTAACAGGCATTGATGAATACTGAAGCCACCTTTTCAAAACTGTTTTACATTTAGCGATACAGAAGTCTATGCAGACAAAACTGTAAATAATTTTTCATTGCTTTTAGACAAAATGCATGCAATGACCACATTTTGTCATTACTGGACAACTGGCACAAAAACTATACATTTTCAGCACAATTTTTAAATGCTAACACGCTGCTTTCAAAACTGATAAAAAGCACATTCAAATTAGAACGATGGCAAAATGTCCATTTCTGCAGAAATTACATTGAAATATAAAATCTTAGCAGAATATTTATTATGAAATTGAATAATAATTATTCCAAACACAACTAAATGCAATTTCAGCTGAAAGCCAAGCCATATGTCCTATTTTTAGTTGTCTTCTTGTTCTACTTTCTTTCTTTCTTGGTTATTGTTCTTTCTTTTTGCTTATCTTTTGATAAATAAATGACTTTGGAATGATTTTGTTTGGAAACATGGATCACGGAAGACACATTGGTGGGGGAAAAACAAGTGGCAGAGAGAGAGAGAGAGGAGTACAGTGGTCACAGTACTGAACATCCATCTATTCAATACATTTCCTCTCTGGACATATAGTCAGTCCATCACACACATTTATATTCACAGTCTCCAGTTCACTTGTCCTGTATGTCTTTGGATTGTGGGAGAAACCCAGAGGAAACCAACATTAACACAGAGACAACATACACATTCCACATAGAAAGGTCTCCTGCAGCAGCTGGGACTCCAATACTGCACATACAGTACCCCAATTTACGGTGACGCATTGCTGCCACACACTTATTTTTTTCCCACTCAGCTATGTCGTTATTGTCACACTCACACAGGAGAAGGGAGCAGACGAGATATTAGTGACAATCCAATCCAGTGATTTATTAACAGCAGTAAAATTCAAAGATAATAACATAAAGCAGTCAATGATATTCTTAACTGAATGATTGTAGCATAGAAGTAGTACTGGAGTCCGGATAGAGCCAAGCCACATCAAGATCGTCAGGATTCAATGGAGAGTAACACATAGCATGTGAACGGTAGACCAGACAAAGAGCAAGTGGCAAAGTGTCCATGTTATATAGGGCGTGGCTCAATGAGGAACAGGTGATGATGATTAGAATTCGGGTGAGTTAGAACGAGTGGGTGGAGCTACCGGAGATGTGGCAGATGAGGGTGACTGTGGTGGATGCCTGACACTACCCCCTCCTCCAGGGGCGGCTCCCGACGCCCTAACACGACGTCGAGGGCGACCTCGACCGCGAGGGGCTGGCCGATCCGGATGATCCCGATGAAAGTCAGATAGTAGGTTGGGGTCGAGTATGTCGTCACGTGAGACCCAGGATCTTTCCTCAGGTCCATACCCCTCCCAGTCGACGAGATACTCCAATCGGCCCCCCCGACGTCGTGAATCCAGGATCTCATGGACAGTGTAGATGGAAGATGGTTCTAGGATTTCCGGAGGAGGGGTTTCCACTTCAGCTCCTGGTTGTTCTGTGGCAGAGGGATAATAGGGTTTTAGTAGAGAGATGTGGAATGTAGGATGAATACGATACCTAGGCGGGAGCTGAAGTTGGAAAGTGACTTCATTGATACGTCTCAGGATCTTGAACGGACCAATGTACCGGGGACTCAGCTTACGACAGGGTAGACGGAGTCGGAGGTCCCGTGTCGACAACCAAACCTGGTCCCCAGGTTGGAATTCGGGGCCTGGTCGTCTTCGGATGTCAGCGAAGCGTTTGTGTTGTCGTACGGCTCGTTGTAGGTGGTGATGAGCTGAGTCCCACACTCTCTCGAAACCAGTGGTCGACTGCTGGAACATTAGAGGGTTTCTCCGTCCAGGGAAACAGCGGTGGCTGGTACCCGAGTACACACTGGAAGGGTGTTAAGGCCGTAGTCTCTTGGCGCAAGGAGTTTTGTGCGTACTCGGCCCACGGGAGGAACCTGCTCCAGCAGTGTTGGTCATTGTGACAGTATGCCCGGAGGTAACGTCCGAGCTCCTGGATCTTCCTCTCTGTCTGGCCGTTAGTCTGTAGGTGATATCCAGAGGACAGGTTAACAGAAACACCAAGTAATTTGAAAAAAGCCTTCCATACGTGAGAGATGAATTGAGGTCCCCGGTCCGACACAATCTCCTCAGGCAAGCCGAAGTGGCGAAATAGGTGTTGGAACAGTATTTCTGCCGTCTCCATAGCTGTGGGTAATCCCTTCAGAGGAAAAAAACTTGCACATTTTAGAGAAACGGTCCACCATTACCAAAATGCAAGTGTTACCTTCGGCTGCCGGGAAATCGGTTACAAAGTCTACTCCAATGTGGGACCAGGGCCTCTGAGGAATGGGTAGAGGTACCAGTTTACCTGTAGGGAGTTGACGAGGAGAGGTTGACATGGCACAGACAGAGCAAATCTGGACGTACCTTATGGTATCCCGGCGCATACTGGGCCACCAGTAACGAGATTGTAAGAGCGAGAGGGTCCGTTGGCTGCCAGGGTGTCCAGAGCCCAGAGAACGATGAGCTGTGTCCAGGAGGTCTTGACGTAGGGTGACGGGAACAAATATCTTGCCCTTTGGACATTCCGGCGGAGCAGCTTCCTGGAGAGTGGCGCTGCGGATATCCTCATCCAACGTCCAGATGATGGGGCTGACGATTAGGTTGGAGGGTAAGATTGATTCAGGTTCTTGAGAGGGGTCTGTGGAATGTAGGCGGGATAGGGCGTCCGCTGAGATGTTTTTAGAACCAGGTCTATAGGTGATCTTAAACTGGAACCGTGTGAAGAACAAGACCCATCGTGCTTGGCGGGGGTTGAGTCTTTTTGCCTCTCGGATGTACTGAAGATTCTTATGGTCAGTAATGATAGTGAAGGGATGTTTAGAGCCCTCCAACCAATGGCGCCACTCTTCCAGGGCAATTTTGATGGCAAGGAGTTCTCTATTTCCTACGTCGTAATTCTGCTCCGCCGGTGACAGCTTACGAGAGTAGAAAGCACAGGGATGGAGGAGAGGAGGCTCACCGACCGCTTGAGACAGTACCGCACCAACTCCAGTAGTGGAAGCGTCGACCTCGACCGTGAAGGGAAGTTCGGGATCTGGATGATGTAACAGTGGTGCGGTACTGAATACCTTCTTTAGATGGCAAAAGGCTTCGTGGGCAGAGGGATTCCAGCAGATGGTCTTGGGTTTACCCCTCAGGAGGGAGGTTAACGGCGCAGTAATGGTGCTATAGTTCTTGATGAATCTTCTGTAAAAGTTGGCAAATCCTAAGAAACGTTGGAGTTCCTTGACAGTCAGTGGTTGAGGCCAGTCCTGAATGGCAGAGACCTTCCCTTGGTCCATTTGCACGCCCTCGGCTGAAATGATATAACCCAGAAAGTGTACTGATGGACGATGGAACTCACATTTCTCCAATTTGAGATAGAGGTAGTGTTCTCTGAGTTTTTGGAGGACCTGCTGGACGTGGTGGCGATGTTCGGCCAGGTTCCGGGAGTAGATCAAGATATCGTCAATGTAGACAATTACAAACCGATGGAGGAACTCCCGGAACACCTCGTTCATAAACGTCTGAAAGACTGATGGGCTGATGGAAAGGCCGTACGGCATTACCCGATATTCGTAGTGGCCGGTGGGTGTCACGAATGCCGTCTTCCATTCGTCTCCAGCACGGATACGAACGAGGTTGTACGCACTCCGCAGGTCCAGCTTCGTGAAGATTTGGGCTCCACGAAGCTCTTCGAGGGCGGATGGGACCAAAGGAAGCAGATAAGGTTGTTGGATGATCTGGGAGTTGAGCTGACGGTAAATCAATGCAGGGTCGTAACCCCCCATCCTTCTTGCCCACAAAGAAGAAGCTGGAAGCGGCCGGTGAAATCGATGGCTGGATGAAACCTTGAGCGAGTGCCTCCGAGATGTATTCCTCCATCGCCTGGCGCTCCGGGATGGACAGAGGATAGACTCGCCCCTTGGGGAGCTGGGCCCCTGGCAGCAGATCGATAGCACAATCCCATGGCCGATGTGGTGGTAACAGGGTGGCTGCTTGTTTGCTGAACACATCCTGGAACGCCATGTACTCAGCTGGGATTTCTTGAACAGAGGTTTGATCAGGGCTTTCAATCCGAGTGGAAGAGAGGAGGAGATGATCTGCAGTGGGACGTGGGATGTTGATCAGACAATGTTGGTTACAGTGTTGACTCCATCGCAGAACGTCGCAAGGGTCCCAGCTGAGTTCGGGTTGGTGTTGTTGGAGCCAAGGGCGTCCCAGGATAATGCTGGCGGTGGAATCCTCCAGTACCAGAAACCGGATGTCCTCCTGGTGAAACAGACCGATTTGTAGGGTGATGATGGGTGAGGAGTGACGTATTTTCCCACGCCCAAGTGGTTTTCCATGGATAGTCTTGACAGTGAGTATTTGATGAGGACGACGAGTAAGTTGGAGTTGATTCAAACATTCTTGGGAGATGAAGTTGCCTGAAGAGCCGGAATCTACCAACGCAGAGACGTAAAGAGACATATGAGAAGTATGCAATGTTACAGGTAACAAAGTGAGTGAAGAAGTTTCCACCTCGGTAGAGAGGGTACTCACCACTGGGCGTGGGGGTCTGATGGGGCATTGCCGGAGGTGATGGCCAGGTTGTCCGCAATACAAACAAAGTCTATGATTAATTCTTCGGTTCCGTTCAGTGCGTGATAAACGCGTTGAGTCGATTTGCATGGGCTCTGGTACTGGAGTACAAGCAACCACCGAGGCAGGCTGAGGAGCGGTAGTGGGTGGCTGGCAAGCGGCTAGGTTTTGGGCGACTCGTGTGGTTCGTTGTAGAAAGGCCTCCAATCCAATGCTGTCATCGTATAACGCCATAGCTGTTCGGATCTCCGGATTGAGGCCCTGTCTGTAAGCCCCGAGCAGCGCCTTTTCATTCCAACCACTAGCCGCCGCCAGTGTACGGAAGTGAAGAGTGTATTGTGACACCGAGGAAGTACCTTGTTGTAAGCGGAAGAGTTGATCTGAGGTTGAGAATTCTCCGATCGTAGTACTGAAAACTTCAGCAAAATGGTTAGTGAATTGTTCATACGAATGGATGATCGGGTTGTTAGAATTCCAAATCGCCTTTGCCCACTGCAGGGCCTTACCGGTGAGTAGTGAGACAAGAAAGGCTACCTTGGTGTCATCGGTGGTGAATAGTTGTGGTTGCATCTTGATGAACAAGTTTACTTGAAGAATAAAACCGCTACACTCAGCCGCCTCTCCCGCAAATTTTGCAGGCATGGCCATGGGAGATCCTGAGACGGATGACGGCGCAGATGGAGGTTGAAACGCCGTCTTCAGAGCATCCACCAGCTCGGTGAAGGGGTTTGTGGCGGCGGGTGTGTCGGTGCTCATTTTGTAGCGTGCAGTTAGTTTTTTGGTCTGGTCTTCTGTCACACTCACACACACAGGAGAAGGGAGCAGACGAGATATTAGTGACAATCCAATCCAGTGATTTATTAACAGCAGTAAAATTCAAAGATAATAACATAAAGCAGTCAATGATATTCTTAACTGAATGATTGTAGCATAGAAGTAGTACTGGAGTCCGGATAGAGCCACGCCACATCAAGATCGTCAGGATTCAATGGAGAGTAACACATAGCATGTGAACGGTTGACCAGACAAAGAGCAAGTGGCAAAGTGTCCATGTTATATAGGGCGTGGCTCAATGAGGAACAGGTTATGATGATTAGAATTCGGGTGAGTTAGAACGAGTGGGTGGAGCTACCGGAGATGTGGCAGATGAGGGTGACTGTGGTGGATGCCTGACAGTTATAACGAGATCTTTTCTCGTTAAAACGACATCTTTTATCGTAAAAACGAGATGTTATGTCATTAAAACGACATCTTTTCTCGTAAAAACGAGATGTTATGTCGTTAAAACGACATCTTTTCTCGTAAAAACGACATAATTATCTCGTTAAAACTATATCTTTTCTCATAAAAACGATATAATTATCTCGTTACAACGACATATTTTCTCGTAAAAACGGCATAATTATCTCGTTAAAACTACATAATTTTCTCGTTAAAACAACATCTTTTTCTCGTAATAACGACATATCGTCGCCTTAGAATTATAAGGTTCTATCTGACATTTTTGTCAATATTGAGTTATTCACATATTCTTATTCTGTGACAACTTATTTACATTATGTGATGTTTTTTTTAAGTTGTGTACATTTTAGGACTTTTTATTTAGAAAAGAAAAAGGTTCTATCTGCAGAGTCGAACTATAACTTGGTTCTATAAGGTTCTATCTGTGAGCCAATCAGCACTTCGAATGCAAACAAGAGGACCAATCAGGATCAACTTTCTTTGTCATGTCACCGGACTGCTCCATAACCGCAGGAAAGATTAAACGTAAAACAACAATTACACGTCTGTAGAATCAATGAGTGCAATTCACATTTATTCCTCAAAGTGGCACTGTTTAAAACATAATGATGGCGTGATTTTTTTTTCTCATAATTACCGCTACCGGCATTAGATACATTACCGGCCTAAAACAAATAATAGTATCTGCAACTGGCTTGAATGGCTTTACTGCAGAGCAATTGCATAATGTAAAGTACATAATGAAATATAAGTGTCACTGTCGTTTGATGTTGAATGTGGTCAATAGCGATCAAAATGTTGTTATTAAAGATGTTGAAAACGATAGTTTTGCAAATATGGTTGAATATGGCTTTTTGTTGAATAAAGTCCTGGTCAGATGGATTAGAGAAGCTGATTTTTTTTAACTGTTTCTGCAATAATGTCTTTAATTACCCACTATAATTATAAAATTAACATCTGCTCTTGACAAAATATTCAGCACTGCCTTTTATGCCTAACTTAAACAAGAAAAAAATATTTGTCCTAAAATATTAAATAAACGTGATAAAGAAAGCATTAAAGCATTAAATTCTCATACATGTTGACACATTGTTACAACAGTAATTTATGTTTTAAAACAAATTATAAGTAAACTACTTTTATTTCTTGAAAATTGTTGCTTTAATTAATGTTTTGCAAGATAGAACCTTATAATTCCAAGCAGAAAACGACTTAGAATTAGAAGGTTCTATCTGCATTTGACCTGTTCCCAAAATCCCCATTTAAAAATTTGAGAGGATTTTGATATTGTACATTTAGAATACATTTAGGGTCTCTGTCATTCTCATGTAGGAAAGAGACTTGTTCCCCATATCATTTTTGCTATATAGAATGCAAAAACTTTGAAGCTCAATATCTCAAAACCACTCGGAACGCAGATAGAACCTTATAATTCTAAGGTGACGATATTATGTCATAAAAACGATCTGATGTTCCTGTTACAGATGATATGATTATGTGAGCGAGCTAAGCGTTTGTCCGCGCTGCCTTTGCCACAGCCCTGACCTAAAGGAGGATGCACGCTGCCGAAGTTATATAGAAATACACTGTTTTAATCATTTTAATGTAATGTTTTCAATTGTAGCGTCATGTTTATTTGGATTAATCTCCAATCTGTCTACAATAACTGCCCTCAGACCCAGAGGATTTAAGATGATCATATCAAAACTGTTATTTCTGAATAATCGACTCGCTTGGAATATTATTTGGATAAATAAAGTTGGATTTTACAGAACATTTAAATACTAACAGAAATAAATAAAAGAAAAATGACACACGGTTTGATCGTGTTATGATGATGATGATGATTTCGTTATGTTTAAAAAATGAAAAATAAAGCCAGATTTTTTTGTATTTCTTTTTTCTTTTTGTTCATGAAAAGAGTGCTTATGCTTTAATATTTGTGCGTGAGCGGCCCTGAAAAGCCACTTTTTCTGAACTCAGCCTACTGTATGTCCCATCATGCAGAATACATGTTCGTCTGATGTACCGCTCTGCAAATTAGTCACAATAACGTTTCTTCTCATATAAGCGCAACACTGCATTAATTGGGTCAGCGGCGACAGTGCAATTACATACAGAGGAAAGAAAATAAATGTCTGCTTTATTTTATGTACTTCCACAATAACAACAAAACTTTACAAATTGCTTTTGTAAAAATAAAAGCTTGTATTTATTAAATTCGTATAAATCCAACAAGATGTAGTGTACAGTCTTTCCCGTGTGAGTTCATTATCTGTAGCCTAACAATGTGCTTACACATAACCCAGAACAACCACCCGATGCGCGGCTTGATTCTGAAGATTTTCACATGTAGCCTATATATGATAAAGAATAATATATATATATATATATTATTCTTTATCATATATATTATTATATATATAATATATATATACACTCCTGACTGGGGGCTTCAAAGACTAAGCCCGATCTAAGGGTCGTGCTTTAGTCTAAGAGGTCCTCGGCTAAATGGCCCTGATGGCGGTACCACAGGGCCAATGAGGGCAGCCCCTCTCGAAGAGCTAGGTGCTTCACCGCCTCTGAGGAGTACGGTGACCACCTCTCTTCGGGGCCCTCAGGAGATTCGTCAGCTAACCCTGCCGGTGTTACAGGGCGCGGCAGTCTCCCGCGAACATCATTCTCTGGTCTCTCCGCCCGGAAACGTAGTGGAACCAGAGAGTTCGCCACCCCCACGGGGGTTTCCAGAGCGCTTACTTCAGGTGCATCCTGCCAGTTCGCTGTTACAGGTCACCGAGGTAGCTCTTCAAATAAATCCAGAAACCAGCCTCGAGAGGTTGGTTCCCTTAGTAGAATTTCTGGCAGCGTGGAAACTACTGACAAATATTTCTATGTGGGTCCTGCGTACTGTAGAGAAAGGCTATTGCATTCAATTCGGTGCCAAGCCGCCACCTCTCAGCGGGGTATTTCCTAATCTGGTAGGCCCCGAGCAGGCTCTGGTATTGGAACAAGAAGTAAATACTCTCCTGAGGAAGGAGGCCATCGAGGTGGTCCCTCCTCAACACAGAGAATCCGGGTTCTACAGCCGGTACTTCATTGTACCCAAGAAGGATGGGGGCCTGCGCCCCATTTTAGATCTCAGACAGCTAAACCTCTCAGTCAGAAAACTGAAGTTCAAAATGTTGACTGTCACACAGGTCGTGTCTCAAATCAGGTCCGAGGACTGGTTTGTCACGATAGATCTGAAAGACGCGTACTTTCATGTCTCCATCCTTCCTCAACACCGGAAGTTTCTCAGGTTCGCTTTCAGGGGCAAAGCTTACCAATACAGAATTCTTCCGTTCGGCCTAGCGCTCTCACCCCGAACTTTCACGAAGTGTGTGGATGCTGCTCTGGCTCCACTGCGACTCCAGGGCATCCGCATACTCAACTATATAGACGACTGGCTCATCCTAGCCAGTTCAGAACAGTTAGCGGCTCAACATCGAGATGTTGTTCTTGCTCACATGAAAAAGCTGGGGTTGAGACTCAACGCCAAGAAAAGTGTGCTGTCTCCATTACAGAGAACCACTTATCTAGGTGTAATCTGGGATTCGACCACGATTGTCGATTGTCACCTGCTCGGATCGAGTCGATCCTTACTGCAGCAAATGCGGTCAAGCTAGGCCTGCTACTCACTGTCAAACAGTTCCAAGTACTGTTAGGTCTTATGGCAGCTGCATCCAACGTGATACCTCTTGGACTGCTGTACATGAGACCACTGCAGTGGT
>NW_027394952.1:0-12311 GCF_049309525.1 Garra rufa | reverse complement strand
ATTAAACATGTTTATTTTCAGTGCTAGATTGCAACATATTATTTTATCACAGGGGTTCTCAACCTTTTTTATATCAGGGCCCCCTTCTTCTCGGGTCAGTTTTGCAAGGCCCCCCTATGCCTGACATTTCCTCTAAAGGTGTTTATTTTTTAACCTTTTTTATTAACCTAAACATTAGTTTTGCCTTTTTATTTTTCTCCTGCATGTTATAAAAAAAAATCAAACAAACTTTAAATTAAAGCTATACTTTTGAATTTAAAAGAAAATCCTCTGCTCTAACTTTTTAACATGAATACACATATACAGATTTAAAGCACCTAAATTATTTAATTCAGACATTCTTCACAACTTCAGAGTACTCTTTCTTAAGTGACTGAATATCTACTGTTTGTATTTATTATAAAATAAACATATAAATGAAAAATACAGTAAATACATTGTAAATCTGTTTATGCTGGTGCTCATATGTGCTTAAACACCACTGACCCTTACGATCCACCTCTATGGGTAAGCATTCATTATAAAAAACTCACAGAACATTCATTTTGAAAACTATGCAAATATTTTGAAATTTCACGCAAAAATACTATGGATCAGAGCACCGAAAGCATGAATAGTTTGTGAATCAACAGCGGACTTATGCGTGCCTAATGTACGACTCCGATATACAAGAATGAATACATTAGGTATGCGCGAGTTCGTTACTATTACTCTGGTCATCTTTGCCTTAACATTACCGGGAGGGTTTGTTTAATGCAGCCAAGAGATAAAGTAGATACCTGTCTTCCCGCGGGGGTATAAGTGACTTTTATGTGGGCTTTTGCGGGACGAAATAACATATATTCCTTCTGGAGTGGGCGGGCGCAGGACTAAAATCCGTCCCTTGCAGATCTCTAAGATGAAGTTTGCGTGCAGCGGTAGATTTGTCTTCGGTTTTTACAAAGCGTAGACACACTTTTAAACGCTTACCGTGATCCATCTTTTCGACTGATGTTTACATTACCACGTAAAGTCCTGGCAGATTGCACGCGCGGAAGGTCCTGGCAGATCACTAGATGGAAAAAAATGCAACCAGGAATCGAAAGAGGAATCGAAATTTTAATATTATAACAAGTATCCGATTCTTTATCTTAAGTATCCGATTCCAGAATCGGAATCGATTTTCGATTCCCAACCCTAGATGGCTACTCAAAATGGTAATCCTGGTTGTTGCAACCAATTAAAAACTAAAAGATTACATTTGCTTGTGGAGTGTTTACTTCTCACCGACTCCCAAATTTTGAGCCTGATTGACTGAAGTTATGGTTGCTTGCTCTTCGTCACACGCCTGCTCTTGTGAACATGCTCAGGACAGATGGACATTGTGGTGGATGAAAGGTAAAAAATAATATAATTACTGTTTAGCTTCTTGCACAAACCGATTGTTTGGTGTCTTAAGACCTCAATGTATCGTCGTAAGCCACAGGGTTTAATTTGGTTTTGTCTGTGTATGTTTTTTTGACTCTCAAAGCTGTGGGTCCCATTGACTGCCATTATATGACTGACAGACTGCAACGGTTTGAGTTAAAAATCAACACCTACATCTTGGATACCCTGGGAGTAAGCAGATAAACATCAAATTTTAATTTTTTAAATGAAAAAATTAACTATCCCTTTAATATTTGGCCATTTCTTTACAACAGAAATGCCGCAACTACTGTAATTTCTTGAATATGTGGACATCAAAACGTATAAACTCAGAGCGAGGGTTTAAACTTTTATTTTGAAGTCGCGATGAACAGTTAGCATTTTTAAAATGATGTATTGTCCTGTATTTGCGTAGGCTTATAAATAATTTACCTTATAAATCTGATAAAATGGTGCACGTAACATTCCCAGATGAGTGTTATAATAAACCCAAACTCACAACAATATGCAGAGATGGAGTTTGAGATGCTCCACACATGTACTGTAAATGATAACAGTTCATGTGGAGCAGCATTTACTGTGAACAGAGATGCTCTGAAATATACGTAACTCACACGCACGTCAACAATTAAAACGCATATATTATAACAGCATCACATGGTGCATATTTAATTCAATCGTGGTGTTTGTGAATTTACAATAGCACTATGCTTATGGTTTTTAAATGGGTTTATTATATCATTCAGCCTTGGGAAAACAAGATTCTCATCTATGGAAGACACCACTTTCAGTATTTTGTCGGTTAATCAACACGGACAAATTGCAGTCGAGGAAGGTTTCGAGTACTCAAACTGAATCGAGAAATTGTGAAAGCCATCATTTCTAATACTTGTGATAGTAATGAACAAAAACTACAAGACGTTCGGAGGTACTCTGACTTCCTGTCTATGTTGCCTTCAGCTCCATTAAATTTTAATGACTCTCCAACCATGATGTCACACCAGTAAATATAGCAAATACTGACCGTAAATTCAAACTAGCTGAATCATAACAGGTTCGCTTCTGTTTCATACGGGAACTCTGGAATAAGTTCCGGTTAATGTTAATGTCAACAAGCACTTAGTGAAGTTCTCAGTTAATGTAATCACAAAAAGGAATCCGGCCTTTAGAGGATCTTTAGAATTATGTTTGTACACAGAGACGTAGTCTTGTTCATTCAGAGAGGTGTGCTACAGATGTACTGCAGAGAGACATGTGTTTACACAGCTGAACACAACAGCGAAAATAAACATCCATATACAAACACATAAATATAACACAACACGAGGGTCAGAAAGACAGAACACAAACACAATGAAGAGTGATTTATATTTTTCCCCAGACTTTTTGATGCGTTATCAAACCACTATTAAATCTAATCTTCAAAATTAAGGTCTCAAAATGAATAACCATTCATAATTGTAAAGCTGTTATGCCCAAATTCACTTTCAAAACTGACTTGCAAAGCATTTATAAAACGACTGGTTTTACTTTTCATGTTTGATTTTTAATCAAGCATTTTAATATCAGCCATCTGAGAAATATGCCATAGCAAGTAAATAATTATCGGCTTAGCAGGTTCGAATTTTAATATGCGTGCATCCCATATCAATGATGTAAGTGTACAGTAATACATGCAAAACTCAACAACTAATGTTACCACCGAACAGCTGTCTGGCGCTGATGGCAGACATTTAGCTGCCTGGATACTTCACATTATACCACATTACACTCACTGTAACGCAATACGGGAATCTAGCTCATGGAACGGAGCTCCCTGACAGGCCTCAGGATGATCACCTAACAGCCACTGCTGTTAATAAACACCCCTCAGAGATATCTGACGCTGGAACGGTCGCAAAGCAGCCATGGGAAGAATTTTATCAAGTTATAGTTTGATAAAAGTATTCAGCTGGTGAACAGACACACACACATAAGTCCGACAGCTGCTGGAACATTCAACACACATGCAAACCAGAGCAATAAACAAGAGATCCTTGCACCTGTCAAGGACACACACATAGTCTGTCAACACATGTGCTAAGTGAGGACTTTTCATTTTTCAGGAAGGGGGGTGTGTGTTGATGCTTTGGGTTAACACCGTCCCGTCTGCATCTCTGACAGTTCACGGCCATTAACATCAGCACTGACTGACAGCTATGCAATCTTCGTAAACAAAAAGAATGACAAGTGTAGCGAGTGGGTGGTGTGTCCCACTGGTGCCAAATGACAAGATGACAGATAAATGTTTTTTACTAACATGATTCAGTCTTGATCCAAATGTGCATGGTAAACCATAACCATCATATTCTTTCAAGATATAGTGTCTAAGAAAGTGACCTTGAGCTAGCATGTGTTGAAATATACAGCACCTATGTAGATTAATAAGGGTGATGATGCTTCTCTGGTTATTTCAAGAGCTGGTTACTGAAAGTCAAGACCATAGCGGAAGTCATTATGTCAGAGATCAAAGTCTTTCTAGACCTCCCCCGCTGTTCTTTTTCCCCTGATGCACTGTGTATTTCATCACATGAACCAGATATACACAGGTGACAGGGTCACATGTGCTCACTGGAATCGATTATGAGCATTTAGTGTTCTACAAATGAAAGACTGACTTTTAAGAAGTGAAGATTCTCTAAAAACCTAGAATGCACTATAAAACTGCTCTTAAAATCTGATCCAGACAGTAGCATTCTTGTAAATGCACCGTTCAGTTAACATGAATGTACATGCATTTGTGATGTACTACTCAGCGCATTACATAAGTTGCTCTGAATACACATATTTGATATGGTCCAATGAGCATATGTAAAATCTACTCTGGCATACTATCCTAAGGGCTGTGTTGCATAAAGTATGTTATCTTTGTTCTGTCTACTGCTAGGATGAACACCGGTGGAAAGAACAGTTGCAGTCTGGGGGGCAAAGGTCATCTCTGTTCTCAAAATAGCAGTTCAGTTCAACATTAGCATGAACAACTGAGCTGAGGTGAATGTGGGAAAAAAGTACAAACTGAGAAAGACTGTTCAATCACAAATGTTTTGGACCATTAGTACATTTCACATTTATTTACATAGAAGAATTTCAATCACACCACATTAATGCATAGAAATAAGCATTAAAAAAGGCAGATATGTGCCTTTAGATCTAACATTCCGCATTTATGTTCCAACAAGTCAGATCTAACTGTAAATAAGCGTAACTTATTCAGAACCAGAATTTTTTTTTTTTAATTTTGGATGGCTTTCGGTATTATTAGCATGCTCTCTTTCCAGATGCAAACAGAACATAGTCCTAAATTATGCTGATGTTTCATATAGAGGGTTTGCACATACATCACGATTTGGTCAGTTACCCAGATGTGCGGACATATTGGAGATACTCGGCTGTAAACAACAACATTGATTACATGGTGAATGTACTACCGAATTCTGAGTTCTGCTCATTTATGCTGTCTAAACCATGGACAAAATTGTGAGGAAGCTGTTAAATCTCATAGAAAAGGACTAAGTAAGCAGGAAAGGGTGCAATATTTTGACAAACTAAAGTTAATAGGTGGTAAAGATACGTACAAGCAGTATTAACTAAGAAATTGGCCTAATATTTCACCTACCTGACCGGAAATGATAAGAACAAATCCTGGTTCAGTTTGGTCAACCACAAACGCCTTTTGTTTCTCTTTTTTTTTGCACTCTTCTCTTTGATTTGTTATATCTCTTGGCAGTCTATAGCACTCCAAATGTTTTTCCTGATCCGACCGATTAATACAGCCCATAACATGAAAATTATTGACCATTTTCAGCAGCAATAATCCATTCGGTTCAGAAATCCATAACTTTGCAAAATCCATTCGGTTCAGTGGCATTGTTTACATTCAGTGCCACCAATATGGCGGACTGATGACACATGAAAAAACTCTACAGTGCTATTCTATAAAAATAGACTGATTATAAGTATATACGTATATATAAGTATATAAGTATAAGTAAGCAATACTTTTTTGCCAATATCCACACTTTAATTTAACCAATCAATTCATGTTTTATGAATTATGTATTGTTTGTACATTATGTATGGTTTGTATAATAATTACCCTCATGAATAAAATACTGATTCCTGTACAAACACCATAAGCGGAACAAATATCTCAAAGTTCCTTTTTGTGACTTTTTTTGTCACATCTGTGAATCAGTCAGAGGAATCACTGACTCACTTACTAAAATGAATGAATGAATGTCCTAATCCTTACGAAAATTAACCACAGTTTTATTACAATAAAAGTGTACTAACAATGTTTTTTGGTGTACTGATTACCACAAATACCACGGTTAGGGTGACCAGATGAGACTGGTTGAAATTCGGGACCGGGGGGGGGGGGGGAGGGGGGGGGGGGGGGTTGCGGGGTAATGAATAATAAAGATAATGAATTTCAAACGAAAGTGACTGAACCAATCATGTTTTTATTAATATAAGTAGCCTAACTTTAGTTAAGTTGCGTTAGGCTATTTTTATACTTCAAACTGAAGTTAATGAAGCAATCATATTTTTATTAACAAGTACATATGCATATAAATTGATATAGCCTAATACGTAGGCTACAGAAGTATTATTTTGAACACGGTGCCTTCTTAAAGAAGGACGACACCAACTTGTTGGTCTGTACTGTCGCGGTGTTGGTACAGTGTAATTTGCTGCTAGCAACATCTTAATTTTTATCGTTAAAAAATAAACAGTTATACTGTAAATGCAGTTAGATAACGTGAGAAACACCGTAATAGCGACCATAACCAGATACTAATTGTCATATTTTTACGTTTTTAGTCTTTCTGCAATCTTTCTCTCACTGTGGGAGATTGAATGAGTTTCAGTAAAGACTGCATTCAAGAAATACGATAAAAAAAAAATGTATGCTGAATGCAATTCGTTGCCTTGTGTTTTTTAAACACTATTTTCCTCTTTTCTATTATGTCAAATGCCATTTTTGCTTGCCTTTTATAATATTCAGTTATGTTGTATATTTGAATATCATAAAATAACACGAATAAATTACTTTTTTCTTATTTAACATTAAATCGTTAAATCAAAACATATAAAAAAAGAGTGTTTGATCATGTCCAAATACACATTCCAATATATTTTACCTTAAATATCAAACTAACTGTAATATAAATACTATATTAGAAAATGTTATCTTTTAAATGGTCAGGATCATTATTGCACATATTATTTAGTACAAAAAAAGCCTCCTCAAATATTAACTAAATAGAACTGAACTATATATTACAATTATTTAATTGAATAAAAGTTACGTGTTTGGTCACATTTGACTGCCAAAAAGTATGAGAACATATTAATTATGTCTCTTTATCACTGCCCAGAATAAAATGCGATTGTAAAGCGTATTCAGAGAAGTTATCAATACACAATCAATGCACATTATGTGTTAATAATTACTCGAAATTGATGCAAATATAGTAAAACTGCTGTCTATCCTACTTAAACCCATTCAAACACATTGGAGCGCGGAGTTGTTTGGAACTATTGGGCGCTCCACGAACCACGTGACCGCGCGGCGGCGAGATCAGAGCGTGTCGTAGCTCTCTTTCTCTATGGCTCTGGGTATATCTAAAAAAACAAAACAAAAAACAAGATGCTGCAGCCAATGAGCAGCCGGCGGATGACTCAACCTCGCTCCACGGACAGTTTTTTATGTTTTATCAGACAATAACTATTTAAGATATTGCTTCAGCATAATTTTCGGGACAATTAGAGCGGGATTCGGGATTCGGGACAGCAGCTTAGATTTCGGGACTGTCCCGAATTTTTCGGGACGTCTGGTCACCCTAACCATGGTTAGTGTAACAAAACCATGGTCAGTTTGTGGTCACCATGGTTTAACTACAGTAGCCATGATTTTTTGGTTTTATTTGTGGTAAACCCATGTTTAATTTGCATAAGGGAATTTTGTTTGTTGAACGTGAGTTTGAGTTTGGTAACATACTGCTGAGCAGTAATGCAATAATAACGGCATTTTCCAAATAGTTCTTCCTCACAAGTCCTAAATGAATCGTTAATGAATAAGAATCGGAACCAGAATCGATGCGCTTACGGAAATACCATCCCTGTAAGTGGACACAAAAATATTACATTAGCGTTAGACGTGACTCACCTGCTCGATGAAAATCAGCCACGTTTATCCATGATGTCGATGTGAATGTCAAAGCTCAAGAGTTCACGGTCAACTTTAAACTCATTTAAAACGGCTCACGCCTCGAGTACTAAGCTGACTCATTCTATAAACTACATCATATTTTACACACTGAAACAGCTACGTTATTCTGATAGAAAGCAACTATGTTGCTAAAATAATTAAGAGAAATTAGTAAAAGCTTCCTCTTAACCACCAGCGTGAATTTTATAGAGCATAGACTAATACAGTTTACTACCAACACAAAGAAATTAACGCGTTGGTAAACTGCGAAAACAGATACTCGTCGATATCCAGCATTATAAATATCCTTCCGCGAGTTTCAAAGCGCTAAAGCAGCGGAACAGCAGTGATGCTGTACTGAAGTGAGACTCCATCATGATGTTTGCGATGTTCGTCACTCATTCCAGCATCCTCTTCATCTGCACCTTGCTCACAGCGATTCACTTGAACTTCCACTTAAACGCCTACGATTTCAAAGCGCTAAAACGGGTAGTTTGTTTGTTCACGCTAATGCAGGCTGGTGCTCTTCCGCTGCCTTGAGCTGATGTATTGGAAAAGCGTGCGCTCAGCGTTTGGCCCGCGCCTACAAACAACCTCTCAACCCCACCGAGAGCGAGCAGCTACCATACTCTCACGCGCGCTGCAAGTGTGACGCTGACGTAAGACGTGATTCACAGTGCACGAGCTGCGGGCTGCCTCTGTGGTCGGGAGCGAGCGCGACTACTGAATAGAGATGTTGACATGTGATATGGGATAGTTTTTGTGTATACTAAATATGTGGAATATTACACACATTTTGCAGTTTATAGTTATTATCTGAATTATGTACGTAATTACAAATAAGTGTTAGATATTTGTTGGCTAGTCTATAGCTTTTGGTGTAAAAGGGCCCATCAGTCCTCGGGGCCCACCATCATTTTATAGGCCTACGTTTTAATTTATGAAAAAGGTAAGTAACCCAGTCAGGATTTCTACGTATTCTAAACTTTTTTTTTTACATAGGCCTACCCTAATGTAAATACTGAGCAGGCCTATACAAAAAACTAAAACACAAATCATTACAGATAAGAAGCCTAAATAAAATTCCCAGGGCCTGAGACAACATGTTTAGGGATGAGTCCCCTGTCCCTTGGGCCCAATACTAAGCTATAGAAGGCCAGGGACATTTCTCAGGCTGAATCCTGTTTCTTCAACTCACTCAGGGCAGTGTTATTTTAGCTTTATTGAGATATTGAGATATACTATTATATACTATTATTATCAAATCTGCCTTCACCCAATCAACAACCGATAAATAAAAAGTAGCTAATTATGTTACTTGGTTACTTTTAATGGAAAGTAATGTGTTACATTACTTTTGCGTTACTTTTTAAATTTGGCCAGGGCTTGCTTGTTTGCGTTTAATATAAAAAGTTCTATTTTTGGCAAATGTAAAAGCCTCTTCACACAAAAAGCCTCAGGCTGAAGGAAAAATAAATTCACGTCTGTATAGTAGAACGCATAAGAAGAAAGTTCAACACTCTTCAGCAATAAAAAAGAACAAATGTTAGTTCATCTTAAATAATTTGGCTTAGACAGCTAATTTTTGCAAAGACACTGGTTGATAACATGAGATTAAATACATAAAGTAAACATATTTAATTATTGCAGGTTTGCATCATATTCTGAGTTGCATTTCACAGTTTTTATTCATTTTTGAGGAATACTGAATCTATTTTTTTTGTGAGTGAGATGAATTAATGCATGTTCACATTTATTCTAGAACTAAAAAAACTTGGAGACAGCTTTCAATCAATAAATAAGAAAAAAATAACTGGCATTACTTATTTGAGAATGTAACTCAGATATTTTCTTGTAAATTAAAAAGTTAAAAAGTAATCTGATTATTTAACTCACGTTACTTGTAATGCATTACCCCCAACACTGTCTGTTTCACTTGGATGTACATCACTGTTTGAATGAAAAGATCTGTCAGCGCTTCTGTTACATCACCACTTTAATACTTTATATCTGCTGTCTGCTGCTTCATGTTGTCATACTAGTTATTTTTTGTATGGTTGTGGTGTCTGGTGATTTGTGAATGCCACTAAGGATCAGCATGTTTAAGAATTCCATTGTACTTGTGCATATTGCAACAGTGTACTCTGCTCTCCCCTACTGCACACATGGTTCAGTACATGTTTTTGTTCCTCCTTGATAGACTGGGCAAAAAAAACTCTCAGCTCCAGCTATTAAAATTTCATCTGCTCAGAAACCTTCCAGAGATTTCAGCATTTCAAACAGCCTAGGATTGTGAAAGTATAAAAGAGAGATGCTGCCAACATGTTTAGAAATAGAAATATAGCACTGTTAGTCCTGCCAAAAATCCCACTGAATAGGTTCATTCACTGATGTGTCATAGTAGAATTTAATGATTTATATATTTTTAGCTTTAGCTAAATACAGTTGAGGTCAAACAGTTTACATACACCTTGCAGAATCTGAAAAATGTTCATTATTTTACCAAAATAAGAGGGATCATAAAGAATGCATGTTATTTTAATAAGATATTTCACATTAAAGACATTTACATATAGTTCACAAGAGAAAATAATAGCTGAATTTATAAAATTACCCCGTTAAAAAATTTACAAACGCTTGATTCTTAATACTGTTTTTACCTGAATGATCCACAGCTGTTTTTTTTTTTTTTTTTTGTGATAGTTGTTCATGAGTCCCTTGTTTGTCCTGAACAGTTAAACTGCCTGCTGTTTTTCAAAAAGATCTTATAAGTCACACAAATTCTTTGGTTTTCCAGCATTTTTGTGTATTTGAACCCTTTCCAACAAGGACAACTGAGGGACTCATATGCAACTATTACAAAAGTTCAAACACTCACAGATGCTCCAGAAGGAAACAATGCATTAAGAGCCAGGGGTGACAACTTTTTGAATTTGAATATCAGGGTAAATTTAAATCATTTTGTCTTCTGGGAAACATGTACGTATCTTTATAGCTTCTGAAGGGGCAGTACTAAATGAAAAAAAAGATAAAAGAAAAAAAAATTTAGACAAAATAAGAAAAATGTACACATCTTCATTCTTTTCAAAAGTTTTCACCCCCGGATCTCAATGCATTGTGTTTCCTTCTGAGGTATCAGTGAGCGTTTGAACATTCTGTAATAGTTATATTATATTATAGCATATAAGTCCCTCAGTTGTCCTCAGTGTGAAAAGCACTCACACTCAAAATCATCTAGTCATTGTTGGAAATGGTTCAAATACACACAAATGCTGAAAAAACAAAAACTTTGTGGGACCTGAAAGACTCAGGAACAACTAAACAATACAAAAAAAAAAAACAATTGTGAATCATTCAGGTAAGAGCAAAGTATTAAAAGTCAAGTGTATGTAAACTTCTGAACAGGATCATTTTATAAATTCAACGATTATTTTCTCTTGTAGACTGTATGCAAACTATCTTTTATGTGAAATATCTTATTCAGGTCAGTACTAAATTAATAATAAAATGCATTTTGTATGATCCTTCTTATTTTCATAAAATAATTAACATTTTGCAGATTCTGTAAGGTGTACAGTATGTAAACTTTTGACCTCAACTGCAGAATGATAGAATTTAATGGGTTTTTTTAACTTTACCTAAATGTATAAATACGTCATGAACCATTTCTATCCATTTCATCCTTTTTGTGAAATTTTTGGAGCTTGCTATTTCTTTGTACCAGAGCATAAAAATATTACTCACCTCTCTGAGGAAAAAATCATACAAAAATGATTGCTTGAATTGAATTGAGGTGAATAATGACACTATTGTCTTCTGTAGAGCTGATTTACGTCTGAAAATTACATTGTTTTATAATGGATGCTAACATAAACATAGCTATAACCAAACTGAATTAACATTGAACTGACTTTGAACTGACTTTAACAAATTGATTCTGTTTGATAATTGAAGAACTTCGTAACACGGCTATTTTCCTGCTGTGAAGCTGCTTTAAATCAGTATGACTCTGAAATAATCAATACTGTATAAAGAGCTATATAAATAAATGTGACTTAACATCTCAGTGCTGCTAACACTTTATCCACTGAACACCAGATGGCGCCGTCAAACAACTGTTTCTAATGCCGTACTTCTAAATATCTCTGCTTAGGGCCCCATCACTCCACATTTGCGTGCGTATGCATAATGGAAGCCTTTGTCTCCTGTTTATGCTAAATTAGTAACATGTGAGTCAACATGTGGGAGACCTCCCACCAATGTGACAAAAACAAAAGCAAAAGTGATGAATGGCAAACAAACTGTCCTGACTTAGTGATTCATGTTGAGGTCAAAGGGCAAAGAGATCAGATACTTAAGGCCGCAGGACACCACAGAGGACATTATTATCTATTTGCCTGTGACTATAACCAAAAGTCTTTAAAATAGACACATCAGCACCTGCGAAAGCTTTACTCTTAGAAAAACAACACGAACATACTCATACAAAAAAGTCTTTAGTTACTTCACAGTGTGAAGATTTGTGGATTATTATGACATTACATACACAACAAGTTTTGTTTTGGAATTTCAAAGCATAGTTTTAGACTCATGCCATCCGGCCCAGTGCCCTCGATTTCAGTTGTTTATGTCGGTGTGTGTGAGAGAGACA
>NW_027394951.1:0-12354 GCF_049309525.1 Garra rufa | reverse complement strand
TCACCAAGCCTTCATTTATTTGATCTAAAGTACAGCAAAACTAAATATTTTTTTTTAAATATTTGTACTATTTAAAATGACTGTTTTCTATTTGAATATATTTTAAAATGTAATTTATTCCTGTGATCAAAGCTAAATTTGACTAAAGCAACATTTTTTTTATTAATAGCAATTTTTAAAACAGTTGGGTAATTTTTTTCAGGATTCTTTGATGCAAAGATAACTAATAAAAACTAACTAATAACTAATAAAAAGCTTAATAAAAAAATAAACAAAAAGTTTTTGTAACATTACACACTTTACCATTTAAAACCTTGGAGTCAGTATTTTATTTGGTGGGGGGGGAGGGATTATAGAAATTAACACTTTTATTTAGCAAGGATGTTTTAAATTATAATGTTACAAAAGATTTCCATTTCAGATAAATGCTGCTCTTCTGAACTTTCAATTCATCAAAGAAACCTGAAGAAATTCTACTTAGCTGTTATCAACATAACAATAATAAAAATAAGTCTTTTTTGTGCAGCAAATCAGAATATTAGAAAGATTTCTGAAGAATCACGTGACTGAAGTAATGACGCAAAAAAAATGTAGCTTTGAAATCACATTTTAAAATATATTCAAATAGAAAAAAGTTATTTTAAATAGTAAACATTTTACTGTTTTGCTGTACATTGGATTAAATAAATGCAGACTTGGTGAACAGAAGAGACTTCTTTAAAAAACATTAAAAATCTTACTGTTCAAAACCTTTTGAGGTGGAGTATGTTTTAAGCCATAGACTGGCACAATGAGATGAAACACAATGCAGCAAGCTGACTGCATCAGATACCAAGCACAACACTTGAACTCTCTGCAACAGGAACAATAACTTGGTGACAGTCCAGACAGGTTCCTCTGAGAAACATACCTGTATTTGGCACTGGTACTGCTCCTGCTGAGCAAGGATTTGCTCTTGATATTGCTTTTCCACCAACTGAAAGAGATGAAGCCACCGGCCCTGTTTGAATCAGAAAAAACACTGTTAGTGTGCATAAAAAAAAATATCAGATTGGCTAGTATTTTCACAGCTAGTGATTTTTTTTTTATAAATGTGACTGCCATATGGCTAAACTCAGCATATAAAATTTTATTTTTATTTAACTAGTTGTCTTCATTATTAAATGCATGTTTAAATAAATTTGTCATGATAACATGTTTTTATCACTGCAGCTATTTACATGTTTGTTTCAACAACAAACTGATTATATAATTAAAAAGCTGATATAAAAATACAAAAAATATATACTTTGGTGCATCACTATTCATTTTTATAAATATAGATAGGGTGCATTTTAACTTTAAAGCCATCAAGACACTTTTAAATGATCTCATTTGTGATGTCAGGGATCAGCTGCATTGTGGGATGTTGGCTGCTGCTGTCTGCACTCCTATGGGAGACCCCAGACGCTGGCCCAGAAACCTGGGCCATGATGGCATGAGGGAACGGACAGCGTGGTCTCGGGCATCTGCGCACCTCACAGTTCTTCCAGATCTCAGGATCGGTCTCGCCGCTGCTCTGGATCTCCTGGACCAGGGCTCTTAGCGTCTCTATAGAGCTGGGGTTGATGAAGGGCAAACTTCTCCCTGAGCTAAACTCCTCCTCGGTACGAAGACACAGATTCCTAAAGCATGTGACAGGAGAACAAAGAACGGTTTTAAGGCATGTCAACCCTGAGGGCTTGCAGATTTAAAACAGCTTATCGACAGCATCTTTGAAAACACAAAAACATCATGAACTTTATTTTTGGTTCAGTTTTCAGCTTAATAAAAACGTTTACTTTGGTTTCAGTGAAAAACTAATTTCAGTGCATCACTATTAAGATCTAAAACATAGGTAAATTATAATTTTATGCACACTTTAGGCCTCAAGACACTTCTATATGATCTCATTTGTGATGTAAGGAATCAGCTGGATTGTGGGAAGTTCATCACACCTCTCTGAGCATGTAGACAAAAATAAAAAAGCACAGATTTCTGAATACATAATGAATGATTTTATTTTGTTTAATATTTTTTACCTTGTACCCGTCAAAAGTTTTTGAACAGCAAGATTTTAATGTTTTTAAAGAAGTCTTTTGCTCACCAAGCCTGCATTTATTTGATCCAAAATTGCAGCAAAAATCTGAAATATTTTTATCACTTTAAATAACTGTTTTCTATTTGAATATATTTTAAAATGTAATTTATTCCTATGATTTCAAAGCTGAATTTTTAGCATCATTACTCCAGTCACATGATCCTTCAGAAATCATTCTAATATTCTGATTTGCTGCTCAAAAAAACATTTATTTTTATTATTATTATTATGTTAAAACAGCTGAGTATTTTTTCAGATTTCTTTGTGAATTGAAAGTTCAGAAGACCACCATTTATGTGAAATAGAAATCTTTTGTAATATTATAAATTCTGCATCAGCACTTTTGATCAAATTAAAGCATCTTGGCTAAATAAAAGTATTAATTTCTAGCATTTATTTCCTCCCAAAAAACTCCAAGCTTTTGAATGGTGTAGTGAAACACGTTACAAAAGCTTTTTATTTCTGATAAACGCTGATCTTTGGATCTTTCTATTAGTCAAAGAATCCTGAAAAAAATGTAACCGTTTTAAATATTGACTATAATAATAATAAACATTTTTTGAGCAGCAAATCAGAATATTAGAATGATTTCTGAAGGATCATGTGACTGGAGTAATGATGCTAAAAATTTAGCTTTGAAATAACAGGAATAAATTACATTTTAAAATATATTCAAATAGAAAACAGTTATTTTTAATAGAAATAAATATTTAAAATTTTTACTGTTTTTGCTGTACTTTGGATCAAATAAATGCAGGCTTGGAGAGCAGAGGAGACTTCTTTAAAAACATTCAATCCTATTGTTCAAAGTGTAGACTATAATAATTATAGTCATATACAATTACATTTTTTTTAATGTAACAAACTTGGAGTTCTTTATTATTTTTTTAAAACTGCATTTTAATCACAATGTTTATCAAACAATATTAAAAAGAAAATTATATTTATTTAATTTATAAAAGCACATTTATATTTATTTCTCTAAATCATGCAGCCTTAAAGGCACAGTTCACCCAAAAAGGAAAATGTATTATCCTTTACTAAATCTCAAGTTGTTCCAAGACATCACATGATAAAACAGACCTTATTTTGTTAGAAATGTTGCATGCTGGTGTGGTGGAGGGTCTGTTTTCTCCTTCTGTGGCCTGAAGAAAGCCCTCGGGGTGGGACGCGGAGCGCTCCTCGGGGAGACCCGATACGGTGTCCTCAGAGGAGACGATGGACGCCTCGCTCTCCTTCCCGTCATTGGCACTGATCTGGTCGTGGCTCAAGGCCACAGAGCTGGACACGTCCTCAGAGATGCTGTCATCTGTGGACATGCTTAAACAGCCGTGGACAGAGACCGTGTGTGAGCGCTGTTTAAAAAAAAAAAGAAAAAAATGGAGAAAAGCAGGACAGTAAATGTAACAGGATCTACATGAAAACTAACAAATATTTGGTACAAGTAAACACTTATTCCCAAACAACTAGGGCTTAAACCTGCACCCTTTCAATGACCTACACAGATTTTTAACCAATAAGCCACCTATTTAAGAAAATAAAGCCAATATTTACTTTCAGAATTATTTACCTATGCATACACTACCAGTCAAAAGTTTTTGAACAGTAAGATTAATAATGTTTTTTAATGAAGTCTCTTCTGCTCACCAAACCTGCATTTATTTGATACAAAATACAGCAAAAACGATAAAAAATAAAAATATTTTTCTTTTTAAAATGTATTTACTTTTCTATTTGAATATATTTTAAAATATAATTTATTCCTGTGATCAAAGCTAAATTTTCAGCATCATTACTCCAGTTTTCAGTTTTCGTTCTAATACGCTGATTTGTTGTTTAAGGAACATTTATTATTATTATTATTATTATCAATACTTAAAACAGTTGAGTACATTTTTTTCAGAATTCTTTGATGAATAGAAAGATCAATATAAAAAGCTTTTGTAACTTTATACACTATACCACTCAAAAGCCTGAAGTCAGCATAATTATTTTAGAAATTATAGAAATGTATACTTTTATTTAGCAGGGATGCTTTAAATTGATCAAACGTGATGAACTTTCTATTCATCAAAGAAACCTGAAAAATTCTACATAACATATTATTATGTTTTCAACATAATAATAATAACAAACATTTTTTGAGCAGCAAATCAGCATATTTGAATGATTTCTGAAGGATCATGTGACACTGAAGACTGGAGTAATGATGCTGAAAATGTAACTTTACATCACAGGAATAAATTACATTTTAAAATATCTTTAAATAGAAAGCGGTTATTTTTATTAGTAAAAATATTTCAAATTTTTACTGTTTTTGCTGTACTTTGAAAATAAATAAAAGCAGGCTTGGTGACTGGTAGTGTATATTAAAATATTCATAATGAAAATAACAATAATTATTATTATTCCTTTATAGTCATATACGATTTCATAAAAAAACACAAATTGTGCTACAAACATTCACAACACACCTGGAGCTTTTTTTTTAACTGCATTTTAAATTTTAAATAAAAAGACTGGTTGTGTATGTATAAGCTCATATTAAATGAGTAAATTGCAAAAAATAAAATAAAAACAATAATATAAAATACTAAATAAAAAATACAAATAAAATACATACATATTTAAAAAGCATTTGTTAAAAATGGTAATCAGTTACAAGACCTAAAGTAAGTATTTTTTCTGCATTTACAAATTTTTGTAACTAAAGTCATGATCATTTTAAAAAGAAAACGTATTACAGAAATAATGTACCTTATGTAAGAAATAATGTAACAATACTTAAGTGAGATTTGTTATTTGCAATCAAATTAAAATGTAATAGTTTAAATTTATATTAAATTCAATTTGTTTACTTTAGAAAGCTTTTTGACCTACTTAGTTAATTGTCGTAATTAGGGGTATATTTGTAGCAATAGCCAAAAATACATTGTATGGTTCAAAATTAACGATTTTTAACGATGCAAAAAATCATTAGGAAATTAATTAAAGATCATGTTCCGTGAAGATATTTTGTAAATTTCCTACCGTAAATTTTAAAAACCTAATTTTTACTTTGTAATATGCATTGGCGATTTTCTCAATATTTAGATTTTTTTAAACCCTCAGATTACAGATTTTCGAATACTTGTATCTCAGCCAAATATTGTCCTCAATTTAAAAAAAAAAGTACCCTTATGACTGGTTTTGTGGTCTATGGTCACATACTGTCTTTGAAATATGGTTCAAGTGTACTGCTGAATGTACTGACAAGCATTTATCGCTAAATATCTAAAATTTGTCATTTTTCATGTCATTTCAAAACTTGTAATATATTTAAATATATTTGTATTGACAAATTTGTAATAATGAAGTTGCAATTTAGTTAATAAAATGTTATACACAACACAACAATTATAATGGACTACTTTGCATGTTAGTCAACACATTAAACTAAATCATGGCAAAAGATTATAAAAAAAGATTATTAATTTGACATTATCACAAAAGTGTGCTTTTAAAAGCATACCTAAATGTGTTTAGAAACAGTCATGAAATTGTCTCTCTTTGAGTACATTTAAGTGGCCTTTTATTTCACAAATATTATATTATCTGCAAGTAGAGTTTATAAAAAAATATATACTTCTTAGATTTGAAGAACACTACAAGTGCAAATTCAATGCAATTAAGCACACTTGTTTTTCACAAAGGATCTGTTTACTATTTACTTCATTATAATAGAATAACACACAAAATGCTTAAATACAAGTAGGAAATGAAATCTACAAAACCAGGAGTTTGTGCTCCATTACAATAATGTTATAAAGGCTAATTATCAAATCTTAAACTTAGAAAAGAACATTAAGAGACCGGTTAAGGCATAAACAAAGAACCAGCTGTCAGACTGTCAGAAAATCTGGTCAAATTCATTGTTTACATGCAGTCTGACAATAACAGACATTTCCCACAACAAATGTCATTCATTGCTATGAACTTGGATGGAGATCAACAGCAAGTTATGAGAACCGATAAAGCCAATAGCACACATATTATGTCATCTGATCAACAAACAACACAAAGCCAATCTGGCAAGCTACAAACCCAGCCGGTTGCGTGTTTTATCCCACACTTGTTGTAAAAGAAGTCAATGAGGCTCATAGATGTGGACATGCAGCAAAACACAGACTCGCTATGGCGCTTCCTGTTCCCTCGCGCAGCCGCCACACACACAGCACGCGCATCACCTCTGCAGCTGCATCCCGCCAGCCTCCAAACACAACAGCTGACACGTTCACTGGGACAATAACTCACTAGCACCGTGTCACTTACTTGTTACTTTTTATCATCACTTGTTCTCCCATTTTGACATTTCCTCATGCGCCGAATGCGCTTTCTTTCTCTTCATCTGTCACTGCTTGCTTCTCGCTCAACCTCCTAACGTTCTAGCCAACGACGACACACTGCGCCGCGAAACGCCATTGGTCGAATGAGTTCGAAAGGCGTCACTTGATTGGACAGTACAAGTAGTTAACGTCACTTCGGGGTCTGTGATTGGTTGGTACTCAGGATTCTGCGCATTTTAAGAGCAAAACAGAGGTTGTGGTTGGTTGTCTTTGGAGGAAACCCGCCGCAATCGGCTTGTGTGCGGTAAATGGGTGAATTTCAGCTGGAAACGTTTAGGAAATAATAAAACATAAATGATAATAATAATAAAGTAAATGCTTAGGTTGTATTTCAGTTAATAATTAAAAGAAATTTATTAAAGGAAATATTTTCCTCAAAGAAAAATAAGGTTTTGGCGAACAAATGTCTTAAGTGTTATTATTTTTAACCAATTTAAATAAATAAAATGTAATTACTATAATGTAAAAAAGTAATATTAATATGATGTTTTCTAATTAGAAATTTTAAAAACATTGCATCAACAAACTGTGAATTTGGAATAAATAACGCGCTTAATTGTAATGAAAATATTTTCATAATGCAAACATTTCCTATGGACTGACATATGTTTGATCTTCCTAAAATTATTATTTTATAATATAATATAATATTATTATAACGTGTTTTTAGTCATTTTTTTTATTTTATTATTGTTGTTTTATTCATTTAAATGTATTTATTTTAATTTGCACTTATAAACGATATTATAACATTATTTAATTATTTTAAAACATACAACGCTATTATTACACAGTATAGCCTTAAATAAAAATAATGAATAATTATGGTTTCTTCAAAAAAAAATGTTTATTTATTTATTATTTTATTTATTTAAATTTATTTTTATGTTTTTGTTTGTTTGTTTGCTTATTTAATTACTATAATGTAAAAAAGTAATAGTAATATGATGTTTTCTAATTAGAAATTTTAAAAACATTGCATCAACAAACTGTGAATTTGGAATAAATAAAGCGCTTAATTGTAATGAAAATATTTTCACAATGCAAACATTTCCTATGGACTGACATATGTTTGATCTTCCTAAAATTATTATTTTTATAAAATATAATTATTATAATTTATTTATTTATTTAAGTTAATATTACACAGTAATAGCCTGAAATAATTAACATGGCAACCATTGTTTCATAATTAATAAATATAGTTTCTTCTTCAAAAATATAATAAACGCTTTTTCCCCCAATTTATTTAATATAGTCTTAAATAATGAACATGATAACCATTGTTTCGTAATGAATAAATGGTTCTTCTTCAAAAATATAATACTCTTGTTTTTTCAACGTGTTTTTAGTCATTTTTTTATTTTATTATTGTTGTTTTATTCATTTAAATGTATTTATCTTAATTTGCACTTATAAACGATATTATAGCATTATTTAATTATTTTAAAACATACAACGCTATTATTACACAATATAGCCTTAAATAAAAATAATGAATAATTATGGTTTCTTCTTCTTCTTCTTCTTCTTCTTCAAAAAAAGTATGTTTATTTTTTTATTTAAATTTATTTTTAAGTATGTTTTTGTTTGTTTGTTTGCTTATTTATTTCAATGTATGTTTTTTAAATGTCTATATAGTTTTAATTTATATTTTAGTTTTTGTTATTTTAGTACATCAAGTTAAACTAAATCAAAATATTTGTATTAATAGTTTAAAAATGTTTTTACTTTTGTATCCCATTTTCTTTTGATTTTTATAAAAATTATAAAATAATAAAAATATAAGAATCTTTATTTTTTCAAATCTTTATTCATTTATTTTTTCAATTGTATGATTTTTTTAATGTCTGTGTAGTTTTTCATTTCTATTTTAGTTTTATGTTATTTTAGTACATCAAGCAAACTAAACGAATAGTTTTATTAATATTTTGAGTAATAATGTTTGTGTTTTTCATTTTCTTTTATTTATTTTTTTGTATAAATATTAAAAATATAATAACTTTTATTTATTTATTTTACCTGGGGTAAAAAAAGAAATAAATTCACAAGGCAATAAGCAATTTACTAAAGTCAATTAGTTAATTTATACTTTTTGCTATTTTAGTACGTCAAGTTAAACTAAACGAATATAGTTTTATAAATATTTTTGATTTAGTTTTACTTTTGTTTTCCATTTTCTTTTACTTTTTATAAATATTTATCAAATAAAAGAATAAAATAAGAAAAAATTTAAGAATCTTTATTTTTTCAACTTTAAAATGTAAAAAACAAACGTAGCAAGTTTGATTTTTTTTATTTTAGTTAAAATTTTAGTAATCTGTTGTGTTTTATCATATTTACTTATATTATTTTAGTATATCAAGTTCATTTATACTTTTTTTTTTTTTTTAAGTTTAAAGTTAATTTTATTGTTTTTGTCATTTTTATTAGTTTGTTTTGTTTATACATCTAAATAGTTTTATTTTAATTTTAGTTTGTTATTTAAGTACATCAAGTTTATTTTTTCAATGTATGTTCTTTATTTATTTATTTATTTAACCTGGGGTAAAAAAGGCAATAAGCAATTTACAAAAGTCAGTTAATCTGCACTTATGAACTATATTATGGCAATATTTTAATTATTTTAGAACATGCAAAGCTATTGTTACACAATAAAGCCTTAAATATTTAAGAAGGAAACCATTGCTTCATTACTAATATAATATAATAAGATGGTTTCTCCTTCAAAAATATAAGAATCTTTTTTCTATTTATGTATTTATTTATTATTTATCAAATCAGGTTACCAATTTAATTGAACTAACAATAACTCTGAATCTGATTTTCTGCTGGAAAATACTGTTACTACGGTAATTTAATGTCTTTAAACAGAAGTGTTTCATACACAATGAATGTCATATTTATTGACAGATATACAAAATTCCAAAGAGTGACCTTTTTTTGTCTTTACATGAAAATACATTGTATTACACAAGGTAATAAATACAAATAAAGACGAAAGTAATGGCATCACTATAATACTTTTCAGTTTCTCCCCGATTAAAAGAAAACTCACCTACCCATTAGTGCATCCCAAAAAAAAAAAAAAAAGAAAAAAAAAAAAAACTTTATACCTTATCCTGAGACCTATTTCTAAAAGCACAAACCTAGTCTAACCTGTAAAAGCCATGCAAAATTCTAACGTGGGACCTTTCATCCGGTGGCATGCATTTTTGCTTATTTGTTCTTAAAGATACTATGTGGTCAAAGAAAATGAAATATATAAAAAAACTCAAATGGCAACAGTTCCGGATCTCTTGCATGTATAATTCAGAAGATATATTCTCTGAACGGTGCCTTATTCCCTCCAAACCGCAGATGAAAAGCGCAACTCGCAACATAAATGCTCCGTTTTTTGATTGTTTTATCCCCTTCAAAGGAAAGGCATGCATGATTCCCGTGTGACACAGTTCTTTCAGCCGTATGGAGAGAATGGAAAAGGAGGCGCTAGGATCTGGCGTTTCGCTCTGTCTCTGCCAGACACTCCCGAACAAGACCTCTGGCGTGAATGATACCTGCAACACAAAGGGCACAATATTTGAGTTTAACATGAGTGCATTTGATTCAATAATGATATTTAGAAGCAGATTTTGATCATGTCTACAAACCTCTTTTAAGGCGCTCCATGGCACTTTTGCTCCCTGCATATGTTGGCCTTATTTCTTTCCCAAGCTCTTCAATGATGGCGAGGAGTTCAGCATATTTACTCTGAGGTACTTGGTTCCCATTTGGACCCTAAACAAGAAAGAAAACAAATTAATTCATTAATTAATTGAAAAAAAAAAAAACTTTTTTTCCGGATAGAATGAGTTTAAAAAATTTTTTTTTTACACTTTTCATTTTAGTTCAAATTCATTTTGTATTTTTGTTGTGTTTCGTCATATTTGTTTTATTTAATGTCTATATAGTTTTTGTTTTAATTTTAAAGTTTTAGTGAATTGATTGTTTTTGTCATTTTTATTAGTTTTTTTAATATATATTTATATCGTTTTTTCACGTTTATTTATTATTTTAATACAACAACTCAATTAATAGTTTTTTTTAATTAGTTATTAATTGTAACATTTTCATTTTCATTTTATAGCCTTATTTGTGTTTTTGCAATTTTTATTAGTTTTATTCAATATGTCTAAAAAACAATGTTTTAATTATTTCAGTGTGTCAAGTTAAACTGAATATAGTTTTATTAATAATTTGAATTTGTTTTCATACTTTCTTATTGTCAGTCTTCATTTTTCATTCAATTTTAGTAATTTTGTTGTGTGGATTTATTTATTTTAAAATGTCTATAGTTTTTATTTCAGTTTTAGTTTTAATTTTAAAGTTTTAGTAATTGTCCTTTTTTATTAGTTTGTGTTTTTTTAATATATTCAAGTTAAATTAAATGAACATTAGTTATAATATTTATAGATTATAGTTAGAATAAATAAATATTTTTATTAATATTTTGAACTTTTTCCATTTTTTACATTCATTTTTTCATTTTTCATGTTTTAGTTTTTTGTGATGTCTATATAGTTTTTAATTCAGTTTAAAAAAAAAAATTTGTTTTAGCATTTATTTCAAGTTACACTAAATAAATAAGTTTTGTTAATATTTTGAATTATTTAAATTTTAATGCTTTCCATTATTTTAGTAAATCACGTTAAATAAATGAATATAGTTTTTATTAAGATTTTGAACACTTTTTTTCAATTTTTGTTTATTCATTTCATTTTAATTTTTCAAGTCTTAGTAATTTTGTCTGGATTTCTTTTTTTCTTAATTTTTCTTTTTTTATGTCTATATAATTTTTATTTCAGTTTTAGTGTTTTTAGTAAACCAAGTTACATTAAATATTTTTTTTAACTTTTTTACTGTTTTCCATTTGTAATTTAGTTTTAGTAATGTAGTTTATTTTATATTTTTATTGTTTTTTTTTTTATCTACATGTTTTTTTATGTCAGTTTTAGTTATTTTAGTACATCACGTTAAATAAATGAATGTAGTTTTTATTAATATTTTGAACTTTTTTATTCATTTTGTTTTAATTTATTTAAGTTTAGGTAATTTTGTCTGGATTTCTTCATTTTTCTTTTTTTTATGTCTATAAAGTTTTTATTTCAGTTTTAGTGTTTTTAGTACATCACGTTAGATAAATGAATATAGTTTTTATTAATATTTTGAACTCTTTATTTTTTATTCATTTCGTTTTAATTTTTCAAGTTTTAGTAATTTTGTCTGGATTAAATATATTTTTGTTTTTTATTTATTTATTTATTTACTTTTAATGTTTTCCATTTTTGTTTTGTTTGTTTTTTTAATATATCTACAGTTTTTGTGTCAGTTATTTTGTTATTTTAGTACATCACGTAAAAAAAAAACAATTTAGTTTTTATTAATATTTTGAACTCTTTTTTCATTCATTTTGTTTTAATTTTAGGTAACTTTGTCTGGATTTCTACATTTTTCTTTTTTTATGTCTATATAGTTTTTATTTCCGTTTTAATATTTTTAGTAAACCAAGTTACATTAAATATATATTTATTTATTTATTTTTTTACTTTTAATGTTTTCCATTTTCACTTTAATTTTTGTAATTTAATAATATTGTTTTTTTATATACATCTACATAGTTTTTGTGTCAGTTTTTCTGTTATTTTAGTACATCACGTTAAATAAATGAATATAGTTTTTATTAATATTTTGAACTTTTAAAACTTTTTTATTAATTTCATTTTATTTTTTTAAGTTTAGGTAATTTTGTCTGGATCTTTTTTTTCTGTCTATATAGTTTTTTTTAGTTTTAGTGTTTTTAGTAAACTAATA
>NW_027394950.1:0-12360 GCF_049309525.1 Garra rufa | reverse complement strand
GAAACTGCATTCACTGAAAGGTGAATGTTTTCTTAACACAAAAACCCTGCATGTACAGTATGTATGCATCTCTATTTTTGTACCACACTTGCAGTATTTATGTTAACGCTCATGTTTTTTTATCCCACAGAGGTCTCACCAGTTATGTTGCAGTAGACAACGGTGGATTTGAGCGGTCCGCTTCCATCAGGATCGATTGAGAAAAAGCCTGAGGCACTTCCTGTGAGCCGGTGGGCCTCGCAGGAGGGTTCAAAGATGGCTGACCAGGAAAAAAACAGCAACAAAAACCTCAAATCAGTTCATATTGAACATCATCAAAGAAGGAAAACTGTTTATTTACCATTGTTGAGAACACGTTTGGTTGCTTTCCATTTTTTAAACAGTATTACTAACTTCAGAAGAGCTGAAAATATAAATAAAGTGTTTCAACTGCTTTTTCATCAATGCCAAAACCTGAGAGTTGAGAGAGTTTGTAGCAGATTTTGTTTGTTGCTTTTGTCAACTCACAGTTATGACAGGTGGCTCCCGTGTATCCAGTTCCCGAGCAGTCACAGAAGAACGTGTTCCAGGACTGAGAACATTCCCCATCATGTTCGCAGTAGTTAGGAAGACATCTGCAGGAAACATAAAATTTGATAATCAAACTTTGACGGTACTTACAGCAGGGTGGAAAATATGTTATGGAATTACACAAATCACACAAATGATGCACTGCAACATACGCTACAATGCCAATGGTAATGCATTTAGTGCTCTGAGGGATTTGAGGACGTGGCATCAATCAATAACCACAAGTGACTATTAGGAAATAGATGAGCAAGGCTGAAAGCTCACAATGGAGGCATCAATTTTGCGACAGACTGAACGTGCACTCAAGGATGAGGACGGTGGACAAGTGATGAAAGATTGTGAATGTGATGAAGTTAAATCCGAAGCCAAGACACAAACTTTCTCTTGCTGTCTCTGCTGGGCCGCGCCAAATGAGTACAAGTAATAAGTCAACTATTAGCGACTCCTGAAATGAGCAACAAGTTCTTAACGTACATGCGACATCCTGGTTTTAATTGTATATGAGATGAAGGGAATCTACTGTTTGATCCTTCAATCATCAATATCCATATAAAGCATTGTTCATAAAAATCACCTAAATGACAAACAAATAATTTCAGAAAGAAATTGTATTCCGAAAGAGAATAGCTAATTAAAACTATAACACGACTCCTTTGTTAAAATATAATTCAACAAAACCATCTGGGTATGTATTAAGCTCTAAAATTACGATCTCTTCTAAAGTGCGTCTTTGTCAGTGAAACAAAGACCGTTGAATCTAAAAGGTGTTAATGTTGTAACAGTTTCTGCCACTAGAAGAAAATTGAATAATTGAATCCACTAATCAAATGCTGTACAAAATATTAATACCTGCAGAGGTGCGGAAAAAAGAACTTTAAAGAATCTTACGATGCTTGATTGCTACTTTGATTAATTTAGAGTAGAGAGAGGGAACAAAAGACCAGGGTAATGAGAAGACGAGGAAAACACAGCTGTCAGACTCCATTGTGGCAGAAATAACTCATATCCATGTAGCATGTGATGAGGGAAGGCAGGAGATGACAACCGTCTCGCCTCATAGGCCGCAAGATAGCGGCCGTGTCTGAAACTCAGCAGAGGTCGATTCTAAACCAGCGTGAGCTGATCTCAGCACTAATGGATGAACAGTGGAGGATGAAACCAGAGTGAAGTTGATCCCCAAAATATGTTGGTATTTTTTATATTAAAATGTATCTTTCAGCAGTTTGGGTGGTGGACCTTGTAAGTAACCCTTGAGAACGTCTTGACGTATTATCCCAACACTTAATTTTCAACTCATAATTGAAGTAACCCTATTAACGTTAAACTTTTAGAACTTTCCGATTTTAGAAATGCTGTATTACTTACAATGGTAGCCCAAAACAATGTCATCCCTGAAACACAATGTTTTAGAGCGACAGACATTAAATCATTTTTAAATAAATCAATGAATCGTGCCCAATAAGTGTGATGAGGGAAGGGAGGACAGGAATAACAACCGTCTCGCCGCACTGGCTGCAAGATTGCGGACGTCTCTAAAACTCAACAGAGGTCAATCTACACCGGTGCTGGCTGATCTCAGCACAACCCGACGAACAATGCAGGATGAAACCTGACTGTTAGACCCTGAAATGCGTTTGAATACATCTTAATTGTGTCTTTTCTGCAAGGTTAAGCACAAGAGTATGAAGGCCAATCTTTTGGGGAAAAAACTGATTGACACAGAAAGGTTAAAAGGAGAAAAATCTAAGAGGCCACGGATGGTAACTGAAGGTTATCTAAAGTGCTGTGGTGCGAATCATCATTCAGCCAGAGCAAGTGTGATTAAAGATTACCATCACTCTCTTTTCTGCTATGCATCTCATGAGGAGCAGGGCAAAGTGGGTAGCATCGCACCTCACGATAACTAAGGATAGCTACATATATTCCTCCACAAACCAGTTCCTCCCCACAGGCGCTATTCAGGACAATGGGAGGGGGTTGTTGGCAGGAGCTGATGTGTCTTAGTCCCCTTGGCCGCTGTCCAAGTCTCTATTGATCTGTCTTGACGTATCAAACTGCAGTCAGCTGGCGAGGACAGGGACTTCGGGGCTGGCCATAGGTTAGACAGGGTGATAAAGAGACAACGAAAATGGTGGAAAAAACAGGAGATGGCTAGATATAAAGCGAGAGAGGAATATACCTAGAGACAGGGAGAAAGTGTCTGAAGCATGCTAGTCCAGGTCTACACAAATGATTTAGGATGGTGATCAAAGGCCATCAGAGAGGAGAATACCTTTCCGAGACTTTCTAACTTATTCTAGAGGACAGCCAAAACCAACAACTGGCCTCGCTTATCTTCATTTACTCTGGCTGATAGGCTTTACTGAAGCGAAAAGAGGCACATCTTCTACAGCCTTGGTACTCAACAAGCTTCATGTGGCTCTTAATGATGTTGCATCTCGAAGGCTCATTTGTCCCTCAAATGATTCTTTATGTTTTTGTCCTTGGCTTGGCTAGACCGTCATAAGTCAACAGCGTTCAGGATCGTTGCAAGATGACGTGCCCCTACTCTGGGTGCTGTATACCAACCAATCAAAATTAACCAAACTATGACAACAATACTAGCAACATCCATCACTACGACGTGAAAGGAGATGGCAACCTATATCATTGGAAAAAGAGTAACAATCAATAAGAGTCCATGCGGGAAAACTTGCGCACATGACGTCAGTTTTAGGGGGTGGTCAGATCCAGTCATTTCAATAGAAATCCACACAATCAGGAATTGCATGTGAGGACGAAACATTTCCCTATATTTCCTCATGTTTATGTCGGTCATGTGATGACTGACAGAAAGCTACTTGGTTTGAAACTGACTTCTTTGTGAGCTGTGCTTTACATATTGCTATACTCCCTAATGGTTTAATGGTTAGGATTTGGCGCTCTCATTGCTGCGGCCCGGGTTCGATTGCCAGTCAGGTGATAACATTTTTTTAAAGATAATAATACTTTGGATCACTTGGACATAAGAGGAGATGACAACCTATACTGTATCATTGGAAAAAGTGTGACAATCAATAATGCAGAAAACTTGCGGACATGATGACAGTTTTAGGGGGTGGTCATATTTTACATTGTTCAACATATTTTTGTGGGAGAAATAGTCATTTCAACAGAATTCCTCACAATCAAGAATTCTCTGTGAGGATGAAACTTTTTCCCACATTTCCTCATGTTTAGGTTAGTCATGTGATAAAGCTACTTGGTTTTAAAAACTGACTTTTTTGTGAGCTGTGCTTTATACAATGCTACACTCCCCAATGATTAGGTGGTTAGGATCCGGTGCTCTCACCGCCGTGGCCCAGGATTGATTCCTGGTCAGGGAATACAAAATTTTATTACAATAATACTTTGGGTCTAACCATTAGGAATTAGCAACATCCATCACTACGACATAAGAGATGATGACAACCTACATCATTGGAAAAAGTGTATCAATCAATAAGAATCAGGAATTTTCTTCAAAAAATTTCCCCACATTTTCTCATGTTTAAGTCGGGCATGTGATGGCCAAGCTACTTGGTTTAAAACATCTTTGTGAGCTGTGCTTTATACAATGCTGCACTCTCTGGTGGTGTAGTGGTTAGGATTTGGCGGTTCAATTCACGGTCAGGGAACACAAATTTGGGGGCCTTTGTGGCCTAATGATTAGAGAGTCAGAATTGTAACCCAAAGGTTGTGGGTTTGAGTCTCAGTACTGGCAGGAATTGTAGGTAAGGGGTGAAAGTACAGTGCTCTCTTCCACCTTCAATATCACTACTGAGGTAAGACCCTTGAGCAAAGCACTAACCCCAAACTGCTCCCTTGGCTCCGCAGCAAAAATGGCTGCCCATTTCATGTTTCGAGTATGCGACACTATACTTGGCCACACATCACGTCAGTCAATGAAAATTTTTTTGCATGCTAAATTTAGGCAAAATTTGCTAATATGACGACAGTCCGCCAGCATTTGTGGAGATTGTAGAAAAAAAGTGGGATTTGACAAGTATCCTACTTGTCGCAATATTCCCTTGACTTCTCTTACAGAACAGCTCATTTTCCGTAGCAAGTCCTAAATATAACTTTTACCAAAATGAGTATGTCAGAGCAAATGTGTTGAAGACGCTGTCAAGGCAGTCAATTTACAAAGTGATGAGCTGTTTCAACACTGAAGCAGTTCAGCGTATTGAGGCATCTTCTCCAATGACTTTCATTCAAACTGAACTACCCTGTCTGCCTGTCGAGATTACGCCCCTGTTACACTTTTTTGAGTTAACCTTGAAAGCTTCCCCTACGGGAAAAGCTTGGGCGATGTGCCCTTACTTTGGATGCTGTTGATTGACCGATCGGAAATCACCATCACTACAATATGCACCTATTCTGGATGCTGCTCACCCAACCATCAGAATTAACTACCACCCTCACATGCCCTTACCCTGGACGCTCTCCAACAGTTTAGAAATAACCACTCTGGATTCTGCTCACCTACCTTTCAGAATTGTCTAATGCAGTTCATTCTGCGTACTGAGGCAACTCCTCCAATGAATTCCATTCAGTCAGAACTACCTATTGTCTGGCTGTCAGGATCCTACACCATTTTAAGCTAACCTTCAAGACTTCCCCTGCGGGAAGGACTCTGGTGATATGCCCCAACTCTTGATTCTGTTTATTGAGAGATCAGAAATGACAAGAACTATGACATGCACCTATTCTGGATGCTTCTTACCTACCCATCAGAAATAAAAGAGAAATTCACTCCGAGAACAAAAATTTACTGATTGTCATCCAAGATGTTCATGTCTTTCTTTCTTCAGTCGTCAAGAAATTATGTTTTTTGAGGAAAACATTTTATGATTTCTCTCCATATAGTGAACTTCTATGTTGCCCCTGAATTTGAACTTCCAAAATTCAGTTTAAATGCAGTTTCAGATGGCTCTAAATGATCCCAGCTCAGGTCTTATCTAGTGAAACGATCGGTTATTTTCAAAAAAACTCCCATCTCATTTTTTTCTCCAACTTCAAAATCGCCCTACATTGCTCTTTTACCTTTTTTGTAAAAGGCGCTTGATCTTCTTTGCACATTCACATTTGAAACACTGGGTCGGTACTTCTGCAGCGATGTAGGACGATTTTGATGTTGGAGGAGAAAATGAGATCGGAGTTCGACCTAGTCTAACTGTCATGAACCAGAAAACACAGAGTTGGCGCAGAGCTAGACGAGACAAGCATTTGAGGTTAAAAGTAAATAAATTGTCAATCGTTTTACTAGATAAGACCCTTCTTCCTCGGCTAGGATCATTCAGAGCCCTTCGAAGCTGCATTTAAACTGGAAGTTCAAACTCGGGGACACCATAGAAGTCCACTATATGGAGAGAAATCCTGAAATGTTTTCCTCAAAAAACATAATTTCTTCATGACTGAAAAAAGGAAGATATGAACAATGTGGATGACAAGGGGATGAGTAAATTATCTGTACAATTTTTGTTCCGGAAGTGAACCTCTCCTTTAACTACCACCCTGACATTTACCATGGATCTTCAGCAACTCTTTAGAAGTAACCATCACTAAGATGAACCCCTTATCTCTGGATGCTGCTCACCAACCAATCAGAACTTAATTTAATTTTGACCCCCCCCCCCCCCCCTACTTTGGTTGCCACTTACCAACTCATCAGAACTTTTTAATAATCGGACATCCCTACTTTGGATGCCTGCTGATGAACCAATTACAAATGATCTATCATGCAATCAGTCTGGACGTCACTCACCAACCCATCAGAACTAACCCTTTTTCTGACACACCCCTACTTCGGATCCTGGTCATCAACCAATCAGAATTAACCATAACTCTGTAGTGCTCCTACTCTGGGTGTTTCTCAACAATCCATCAGAATTGAGTATTGCACTCTTAAGGGTCTAAATGTTGTCAGTATATAGGTCAACTAGGATTAGCTACTCTAGGTCAGGGGTCCCCAACCCTGTTCCTGGAGATCTACCATCCTACAAAGTTCAGCTCCAACCCTGATCAAACACACCTGAACCAGCTAATTAATCTCTTATGTAGCACTTGCTAATTACAGACAGCTGTGTTGGAGCAGTGTTGGAACTAAAGTCTGTAGGTAGGTAGATCTCCAGGAACAAGTTTGGGCATCCCTGGTCTAGGTTACAGTAGTACTATCAACAATCTAAAAGGTCAGAATTTGGTTTTAAACTGAGGTCCCAAAGTAGCTAAGATTGAGTACAACTGCTTAACAAAATTAAGCCAAAGGGATGAAACCTTAAATATAAATGTTCCACAACATATGCTATAATTCAACAGCTGCTACCATGAAAGCCAAGTTGGTTTCCTTGTGAACAATTAAACTTGTCACAACACAATTTTGGCCTGTTTTAGTTCTGAGGTGATGGTTGGTCAAAAGAGCATTTCAAATTTTGTTTGACAAGGGCACATCAGACTGAGTGGGTCATGGATGCACGCCTGGAACTGCCTTTTTCCCCCTGTAACATTCACAGCATGTTGGCAGAGCTAAAATCACAATTCATCCCCACGCCGGCCCTGCCAACAGTCATTTGCCCAGGTGCCAGGTCTGAGCATTTGCTCGGTGAAGAATGTGGCGCACATTGCCAGAAAGACCTGCAGAGACAAGATTGACAGCAGAGAATTTACAATCTCACCCCCTCTCCTTTTCCTTGGCTGGCATTCCCTTTCAGTAATGCTCTTTTCTAAACCCGGCTATCTCTCTTTTGTCCCCTAACTATCTTTCTCTTTGTCTGATGCTCGAACCTAACCTGACTAGTTAGATGGCTTCCTTTCTTTGACTTTCACTTTGTCTAATGCTCTTATCCTGATTTAACTACTGTAGCTCATTTTTTTTACCCTTTTCTTCTTTCTTCCATCCATTAGTCTTTCTTGCATACTTCCATTCCCACTTTTGTTCATCCTACCTTCCATCCTTTTTAACTCCTTTATCATTTATCTTTCTTTCTTTCTTTCTCTTTCTTTCTTTCTTTCTTTCTTTCTTTCTTTCTTTCTTTCTTTCTTTCTTTCTTTCTTTCTTTCTTTCTTTCTTTCATTCTTTCAATCAATTCATCATCCATCCTTCATTCATGTTCATCCTTCATTATCCTTCATTCTTGCTTTTTTTCTTTTGTTCATTAACTTGGTCATTCATTCATTCATTTTTTTCTCATTTGTCCATTCTTTCTTTCTTTTTCATTATTTCTTTCGTTTCATTTTTCTTTCTTTTTCTTTCTTTCTTTCTTTCTTTCTTTCTTTCTTTCTTTCTTTCTTTCTTTCTTTCTTTCTTTCTTTCTTTCTTTCTTTCTTTCTTTCTTTTGTTCTCATCCTCTTTTAACCCCTTCATCATCCATCCATCCAACCATCCATCCATTTCTTTCTTTCTTTCTTTCTTTCTTTCTTTCTTTCTTTCTTTCTTTCTTTCTTTCTTTCAATCCATTCATCATCCATCCTTCATGTATGTTCATCATCATCATCCTTGTTTTTTTCTTTTGTTCATTCATTCATTCATTCATTTCATTTTTTCTCATTTGTTCATTCTTTCTTTCTTGTTTCATTTTTCTTTCTTTCTTTCTTTCTTTCTTTCTTTCTTTCTTTCTTTCTTTCTTTCTTTCTTTCTTTCTTTCGTTCTTTCTTTCTTTCTGTTCTCATCCTCTCTTTTAACCCCTTCATCATCCATTCATCCTTTATTCATGTATTTTTCTTTTTCTTGCTTTCATTCATTCTTTCATTAACTTTTTCTTTCTCTCATTTGTTCATTCTTTCGTTATTTCTTTCTTTCTTTTAACCCCTTCATAATCCATCCTTCATTCATGTATCTTTTCTTGCTTTTGTTCTTTCGTTTGTACTTTCTTGCTTGCTTGCTTTCTTTTGTACAGTCTTTCTTTTTTCGTTCATCCTCTTTTAACCCCTTCATCATCCTTTTCTTTTTTATCCCTCCATCATTCAGTACATTAGTCTCTCTTTCTTCAATCATCCTTTTCTTTCTGACATCCCATCCTTCAGTATATTAATCTTTTTCTTTCTTTCTCTCTTTCTCTCTCTTTCTTTCTTTCTTGTTCATTTATTCTTTCTTTTGTCTCATCCTCTCTTTTAACCCCTTCATCATCCATCCATACTTTATTCATGTATCCTTTTTCTTGCTTTCATTCGTTCTTTCGTTCATTCTTTTTTCTTACCCCTTCATCATCCATCCTTCATTCATGTATCCTTTCTTTCTTTCTTTCTTTCTTTCTTTCTTTCTTTCTTTCTTTCTTTCTTTCTTTCTTTCTTTCTTTCAACCCCTTCATCATCCATCCTTCATCTTTCTTTCTTGCTTGCTTGATTGTCTTTCTTTTTATTATATCCCCTTTTAACCCCCTCATTATCCATCCATTTATCTATCCATCCTTTCCTTTTATTCTCTCACCCTTCAGTACAGTACTCTTTATTTCCTTTTCTTTTCTCTCTTTCCATTTTATTAATTTATCTATCCATTCTTTTTCTTTCTTCCATCATTTCATCCTTCCTTCTTCAGTGTACTCAGTGCTATTTCCTTCCTTCTTTCTTCCTTACTTGTTTAATCCCTCTGTCCCTCAGTACATTAGCCTTTCTTTCAGTCTTTCTCTCTTTTTGTCTAATGCTCTTACCCTAACCTAAATGGCTCCCCCACCGCCATCCAAACGCTCTTATCCTCACCTGCCTAGCATTCTCTCTCTTTCTCTGTCGTTCTGCCTCATTTTTATTCCTCCCTGTTTATCTCCCGCTTGTGTGTGTGCCATAAAGTAGACCATGGAAAACAGGCCAGGATGCTAAGGGATGGAGGATAATGGAGGAACTGTCTCATCTGCTCATTCCCTCTATTCATTTAAATCTGTCAATATATCGCTCACTGCGCAAGCAACAGTAGAGTACCTTGGTGTCATTTGCACAATAAGCACACACACATGCAGAACAGCACAAAAATATCTTCAAATAGTACTTTTTAAAGCCGTTTTCCTTTTAAACTCTGATCTCCGTTGTCCCAGCTTGCTAATTACTTCTAATTTATTTCACTCTGTTAAACACCGAACAAACGTGTTACAAAGGTTGTGTCCTTGTCTGATTCTGCAGCTTTAAACTTTGCCCACGGCTTTTGCACTCACGCAGAATACACTAGTGTTACACAAACTGTACGAGGGTAGATTTTTATTCACATAAACATCACATTAACCATCAATCCTTCTGGGCGAGGTGCGAAACGTTTTCGCACATTTGAAGTTTCAGGCAGAAAAAGGTGAATCCCAATTAGCTTGCAAATCACTGGCATGGATCTTACAACTACGCTACGTTGTTTTGAAACTGCGCTTGTTTGTGTCACTCATTATCTCATAATGAGTGAATCGCAATAATTTATTTAAAAAGCCATTCGTCATTAGCATTTCAAACAGAATGACTAATAGACATACCTGTCACGAATGCCACAGATGTCAAACTGGAGCTTGCTGTAGTTTCCCAGCAGGCCTTGCTGCACCATGTAGAAGTTGATTGGCTGGTTGTTAATGATAACAGAGCGCATACAGCCTTGATAGGCCAGTGTCGGATTCCGACAACCCTGATTGGTTAACACTGATGGGCAACCTGTTAAAAATACAACAGAAATAATAGATTACCCATGATTTACTCACCCTCAAGCCATCCTAGGTGCATATGACTTTTTGTCCTGGCTCTTCCAAGCTTTATAATGGCAGTGAATGGGTGTTGAGATTTAAGTACAATAAAGTGCATCTATCCATCATAAAAAGTCCTCCAGGGGGTTAATAAAGGCCTTCTGAAGTGAATCGATGTGTTTTTGTTGGAAAAATATCCATATTTAAAACTTTATAAACCATAATCTCTCGTTTCCGCTAACTGGTATACGTAACGTAAGCTCCGATGAGAATGTTTCATGAGAACAAAGTTTTGTTTACAGCAAAGGAAAACCAGTCTCTTCTTGGCTTATATTGAAATCCTCCATCCTTTTTCTTTACAAATCCTCGTTTTGTACTTCTAATTCATGAATGGTGTTTTGTTTTGAATGGTGTTTTTGTTTTAAACCACTGTTTAAACCACATTCCCTGTCAGTATAAAGTTTGGAAGAGCCAGTATATTTATTAATATGACTCAGATTGTATTTATCTGAAAGAAGCAAGTCATATACACCTAGGATGGCTTGAGCGTGCGTAAATCATGAGGTAATTTTAATTTTTGGGTAAACTATACATTTAATTGAAATTAAACCATAAAAACACAATTTTCATGACTTGTGAAATTACACGTGAAAGTGCTGTAACTGTAATAAAATATAAAAAACATATTTCAGGTACTTGTCAAGGCTGCATTTAACATTTAATTAAACTTGATAGTAGAAATAAGAAGCTAAAACTCAAATAAAAATATGAAAATCTATATAGACATAACAAAACACTATTCAAGTATTTCACTGACTAAAATAACAGTTTGTAAGAATCGTAAAGAGTTTTATACAAATTAAAAACTACTCTTTTGTTGTTAAAAGCAATAATGTTAAAACTAAAAGTAAAGTGTTATCTTTTCACTGATTATATTTTGTCAATATATTTGGTTTATTTATCTCCTGTTTTGACTAGAAGTGCTTTCAGTCATAATACGCCTGATATCAGTCACAATCAGTAAAAGTTTTTAACAGTTGTTTAGAAATATTAGCTTATTAGCTCCTTCTCCAGGCTCCCGACGGGAGTGGGTGTGTATGGGAGAGGAGGGGCGCATAAACATCCCGGGCTGGCGGTGTGTGATGAGGAGCACCTGAATGGAATGAAGCCTCATCACTGCCGCTGTTTAAATGCCGAGCGCGCCTCTCCTCAGGAGACCGGTCTCTCCCTCGTGCATGCACGCTGGTGTCCTCGCGGGTCCAGGAGGTGAAGAGGGAACCAGCGCCGCCAGGTGACGAGCTGCCGGACCCGCGGTCCGGCCGAGGACCGCACCCGCGACGGCCGACGGGCCAGGATGCCGGGCCGTAGATTCCCCGCAGGGAGCGCCGCGGAGGCACATGAGGACGAAGCCGCAGGAGATGCCGCCGCCCTAGCGCCCCGGTCCCAAGCGGGGAGCGAGTGCGGCCACCGGACTCCGCCCCTTTCCTGGACCCTTCCCTACTGAACACTACCTATCCTTCACGGAACCCCTACACACGAGGACACCAGATCCCCTGACACCACACCCACTGTGTCTGTCGTTCGTCCCTCCCGCCACAGTGGTGTAGAATGCGGGCAAGGCGGGGCTTAGACAGCGCAGTGGGCAACACCCGATGACGTCATCCCCTCTCACTCGCAAAAGTTCGTGAAAACCTGGACGCTGGTGTCCTCGCGGGTCCAGGAAGGGGTGAAGAGGGAACCAGCGCTGCCAGGTGACGAGCTGCCGGACCCGCGGTCCGGCCAAGGACCGGACCCGCGACGGCCGACGGGCCAGGATGCTGGACCGTAGATTCCCCGCAGGAAGCGCCGCGGAGGTGCAGGAGGACGAAGCCGCAGGAGATGCCGCCGCCCCTTCCGCCCCTTTCCTGGACCCTTCCCTACTGAACACTACCTGTCCTTCACGGAACCCCTACACACGAGGACACCAGATCCCCTTTTTATTTGGACACTTTATTCCCCCTTTGGACACTTTTCTTTCATTTTCTGTTTAATAAAAGCCTCTCTGAGGCCTGACGCCACACCCACTGTGTCTGTCGTTCGTCCCTCCCGCCACAATATATATATAATAACAATAAGTAAGTAAATAAAT
>NW_027394949.1:0-12364 GCF_049309525.1 Garra rufa | reverse complement strand
AACTTCAAGATCTCTTCAGTGCATGATTTAGTGGACTTTTCCACCTGTCTTTTCATTTGAATCAGGAGAAAATGTGTGAACATCCCTGTCAGGGTGAGCGGAGGATCTGTTGTGCAACTGTTACTAATAAGTTCTTCTAAAACAGTGGAAGCCATCTGACAGAAAAATGGCAAGGAGCGCATGATGTACAGGGTTCTGGATGATTTCACGTGAACAGTCGCTCTTTCAGCAATGATTTGGTCATGCACTTCATTTCTGATCTTTTCTTCCCACTGTAAGTCATCAAACCCATGTAGTTCAACCACCTTCTGTATATGTTCTGGAGGAATTAGACCTGCATCTTTTAGCCTTGAAGTGACCAAGATCTGGGCAGAAGGAAGAAGGTTCCCTTGGAGTAGATTCACCAGAATGCAGCCTACAGAAACCGGTGTCATGGGGTCAGTGCATGACTTGGTTCTCTTAAAATTAAGAGGAAATCTAAATTCACCAAGTCCATCCAATATAAAGAGAATCTGGGATCGTGCAAGGGTCTCTGGCTTCAGTAACTTTGGAAAGAGCAAATCTAAGAGCTGCATCAGGCTAAATATCTTGTTATGTAAGATGTTTAGCTCACAAAAGTGAAGAGGAAACACAAAATCAATGCTCTGGTGTGTTCTGCCATGTGCCCAGTCTAAAACAAACTTCTTCACAGCTGTTGACTTGCCAGATCCAGATATTCCTCTCATCGTAATGGTGCGGATGCGCTCATCTGTAGAAGAATGAGCCTTCAGGAGTTCACCATAATTAATCACATTTTCATCTTTAATGTCCTCATTGAAGGGTCTTTCCAGCTCATGCATCTCATGGAAATTCTGGCCATACAAATGTGTCTTGTTTGACACATACATCTTCAGTGGAATGTCATTTGGAGCCTTTAGAGTTTCTTCATATCGCTTTCTTAAGCTTTCTTGCAGTAATGACCTCAAAATATGGAAATCCTCTTTAGGAATTTCATCAGCAGCAAGTGATGAACTGAAAATATATCAGAAATGCAATCAATGTGATATGACAATATACCGCATCATAGACTTTTTTCACTCTACCTATCGCTCACATGATAAACAGATCCCTTGCTACTGTTTATTTACCACCTAGACTAAAAATAGCTTCCCTAACCCCAGCACTAAAAATGTTCTTGATAACACAGTCCTTAGTAACTTTACACAAGATTCCCTTTCTTTCTAAAGGTATTAGAAAATGTGGTTACCGTACAATTACAGTCTCATTTGGATAAACACAAAATGCATACACCATTTTAGTCTGGCTTTCATCCTTTCGATCTCAGGCCACCTTGGTGATTGTTAAATGCCACCACCATCATGCTGTCTGATCGGACTAGGACATGTTGTCTTATTAAGGCCGACAGGAAGATTTTCAGGGCTTGAAAGACTGCATCTCAAGGCAGTTGATTTAGATGTTGCTCTTGGCTTAACCAGGAGCCAAATGCTAAATTGCCCTCGAACAACATGCCGCAGCCCAAGCCGGAAACCACCTTGCTTCCGGAGGTAAGTCCTAGTTGGATGCCTGATTGAAATAGGCGTGGAGTTGGCCAGGGGGACATGACATCGGCCCGGGTGCCAGGCAAGGGACGGGACATGAATCTTGAGCTAAAATTGAAGGGGCCGTATATGAAGCAGACCCAGAGGAATCACAGAGGTGGCTACAAACTGAGATTAGGTATGAGAAGTCCCCAGTTTCATTGACACCGACAATCACTGAATACTTAGGGATTATCCCAGCGAAATCCAGGCTCGCAGGCTTTAAATCGAGTCTATAAACTTTCCCAGAAAGGCAACTCTCTGTCTGGGAATCAAAAGACTTATGGTTTGATTAATTCTCAATCCAAGAATCTCCATGTGACTGAGCCACAATAATATGTGAGCAACAAGCTACCAAACTGGCCAGAATCAGCCAATTATTGAGGTAGTTCAAAACGCGGATTCCCATCTGCTTCAGAGGGAAGAGCGCCACATCTATGCACTTCATGAAAGAGCGAGGGGCCAGGGACAGTCCAAAGGGCAGGACCTTGTACTGATAGGCCACTCCATGAAACGTGAAACTCAAGAACGATCTGTGATGGTGGTGGGCTATGTGGATGTGAAAGTAAGTATCTTTCAGATCCACTGTTAAAAAACAGTCTCTGGGGCTTTTTTTCACGATGATCTATTTTAATAATATTTTGAATGGCCGTCTCATGACAGCATTATTTAAATGATTGAGATCGCGAATTGTCTCAGCCCACCATCTTTTTTAGGGATAAGGAAGTATCTGCTGTAAAAGCCTGATTTTGACCGTTTCGACCGTTTCCACTGCACCTTTGGCAAACAGTGTGTGTACTTCGGACTGGAGAACTTGAGCAACACTGTCCTGTACAAAAGTTTGAGTGATGTCTATAAAGGAAGGTGGCCTGCGAATGAACTCAAGCAAGTATATTAAAAAAAGGAAAACAGGGAAAGGAAGTGACAAGTATCCAAGTATGGTGACCCATACTCAAAATTTGTGCTCTGCATTTAACCCATCCAAGTGTACACACAGTAGTAAATATACACCCGGAGCAGTGGGCAGCCATATTGCGGGAGGAGTTGGGAGTTTGGTGCCTTGCTAAAGTATCTCATCTAAGTCATGGTATTGAAGGTGGAAGAGATCGCTGATCATTCACTCCCCCCACATACATTCCCTGCCGGACCTGAGACTTGAACATGCAACCTTCAGGTCAAGTCTGACTCTCTAACCATTAGGCCACATCTATTTCTATTATACTTAGAATTTGACATGCCAAGAATGTCTTTCCAAGCCAAAAGCTGGGCGGCCAATGGTTCTGTTTTTACATATTGCCTTGCCTTGAAGGGGTGGGGAACTGAAATTTGCATTTGTGATTACACGAAGAGGAGAAATGCTCTTTTGTGTACAGTATGTGGGTCCGCTATCACATTGAAGGACTTGCCTCGCTTGAAAATTTCAGGATGGCTTCTGAGGCTCAGGGTTCAATGTCACATGGGGTCAGGGACCTTGGTATTTCGGGAAGAGGTACTTCCTGGCTGTCCAAGGCCGCTGATGAAGCCCAGGCTCCAGCTCCAGACTTACAGCTGTGAGTCAATGGCAGGCAGAGATGAGCAGCCACCGCCTTTTCGAGAGGAGGTAGCTTGCTGTACCCTTTTTCTTCAGCATCATCACCAGTTGTGAGAGTGGCAGAAGTGTAAGGGTTAACATGAGCCAAATAGGGGGCTCGCCATGTCTTGGTGAGCTCATCGTGGACTGACGGCATGAATGGAGCTGGCCATTGACGTGAGGATGGCTGACGATGCCCCAATCAGTAACCATTCATCAAGCATACTGGGGCTTCCGGGGGCCACCCAATCAAGACCGAGATCCTCCTCAGCTCTGGACAGCACACAGAAGAGCTCGCTGTCCAGAATTGGTCATGTAGATGAGTCGAATGGGGAGCTTCAGGCTATTTGCCAGAACACGCCCACTCTTCAGCATCAGACACTGCCAAAAACATGGAGTTGCTGAATGCCATCTCCTCGTAAGTGGCAAAGAAAACAAAGCCTCTCTAAGCAGATGAGAGGCGTTGTTGTTCCTGTGTGAAAATATAGACAAAACGAGGCTATGTGGGGAGAATGAAGCACGCAGGGCCGGCGTGATGTCAATCGAGACTGGAGGATGAGCTCCACTGTTTCTTTTTCTTAGGGAATGGGAGAGCAGGACGAGGGTGGACCACCTTTGTGGGAAAAGGCAATCTGCGAGCGAAGACGGGAGAGACCCATGTCCTTGCAGTGAGAACATTAAGTCTCAGTAAGTGCAGCCTCTGCGGCAACACACTCACTGTGTCAGCTTCATGCACTCGCACTGTGACATTTGAAAGAACACTGCAGTGGAATTTGCTCAGGAAATGCTCTTAAGGGCCCCAGATGGCCACAGGGAAAGGCTTGCAGCTTCTTCCTTTGTCAGGGGCTCCTCCTACAGCAGTGAGCAAGCAGGCTGAGCTTCTTTCTTCTTCTTCAGCTTCTGGAAAAATTCTGAAGAAGAAGATTCTGATGATATGGTGCTCTGAGCCAACTTATATAACCACTGGCTCCTCTCCTTTTGGCAGGCAAAAGCATCACTGGTTTGTGCAGCTACACAAAAGTTATCAAATCTGGCTTCAGTATTAGAGTAAACAGAGGTTTACCCAACGAGAGAGACCTTCGAAAGGGAACCTTTATGCGGACTGGATTGTCTCCATTCACATGTTAAATGATCGATGTCTGACTGCCTGTTCCCTGAGTATACCTTTGTTTGTGTTATTATTTCCTTATATTATCTAACATGTCCTTGTGTTTGTTAAATGCACTATAAAATAAAACATTTTATTATTATTATTATGAAAGGCTAGACAGGACAGTGCACACCAACACTTACCACGACTCTGTGGACTGATTATTCATTTTTGTTTGGTCTTCAAGAACATTTTCTTTTAGTCCTGATGCCATCTTAGTGCTGCAAATACAAAACAAAGGCTCTACTTAAACTTACAGTGTCTCATGAGCTCTTTAAAGTTGCTAAAATAGGCCTACACATAGAATGTCCCTAATATGACAGGTAGGAGAGCGTGGGGCACATTTTTTATCCACATTAATTTCACACTTGTCTAGTACAAATATGTTGATTCGTTTCATAATTACAGTCTATACGTTTTGTCAATAAAATAAACTTAACCTTTTCAAATAAAATGATGGCTTTTTAAGAATTAAAAATAATCTAATTTTTTTAAAGAATTAAAAATAATCTAATTTTGGCATTTGACAATGAACACATCACAACCGTGCTTGTAACGGCCCTAATCGTAACACACAGCTGTACAGTATAGTTCAAAACAATGTGGATATTGAGACACTTAACTCCCTCCACACACAGCTCTCATAAAGCACGAGACACATAAACGAGCTAAAATGCTTTATGTTCTTGAAATAATAATTTCTGAACATTAAATACTGATTACAGCCTTTATTCAGTGGTTTCTTGTGATTTTCTCATTAAAATCCATAAAAGTAAATAGCGTAAATTACATCACTAATGTCATAGAATATAATTTAATGTAGCATTTAAGGCAGTGTTACAACTTTCCCCATCTGCACGTCTGGCATTTGAAACTGGTTTGCAAAGCATTGTGAAGCGTTAAAGGTCCACTGAAGTGGCTTGAAACCCGCAGCGTTATTCTATGTAGTATTGTAATTTTCTACTGAAACAGGGCGGGACATATCAAGCAGCCCCACCCACTTTTAAAAAATAGCCAATAGCATTCCATTTATATCTGCTCTGGCCAGAGTTGTTGAGCTCGGTAAAGCCGCAACTGACAGCTTATGACAGCCACAAGGTGCGTTCCATTCGACCGTAAGTGGACTGCGAAGTGGACTTCACAGGATATTCCGCCATCTTAAGTGAGATTCCAAACCGAAGGGAGCGAACATGTTCAGTTCGAAGGGCACTGCGAACGGCATAGGGAATAAGGGAACATTGGTACTTCACTTCACAGGAAGTGGACGGGGAAAACTACCCAACTGTCATTGCGCACCGCGTCACCAGTTAGAAGTAATGATGGAGCAGAGCCGTTGAAGTTTTTTTAAAGGCTCTGCAATGGAGCGGTTGCAATAAATGTTATTATCATTATACAAATTAGAGTGTTTATGAATGGTTATGGCGATTCATGTTACATTTGCATATTGTATTTTATGAATGAAAAGTAAAACTGGCGAGGTGAAGCTCTGTCTTGTTTTATTTAATGTTACCACAGGATAGTTAAATATAGGCTGTGTGTGGGGGAAAAAAAGTGCGTGAGATAAGACCACAAAATCTGTTAATCTGTTAACGGTCTAAACATATACATTTGGACTATATTTTTTAGATGGATACATTTATATGTATTTTATATGTATTTAAATTTGAAAGTAAAATAAATTACAATATTTATTTATGTTAAATCATAATCTGCGTGACCCTGCCGTTGATTTGCTTTGATGACGTTCCAGGGCATTCCAAATGAGCGATTATTGTCAGCGAAGTCCACTTCAACGGATATACCGTGCTAAGGGAGTAGGGAGCAGTGAACACTGCGTAGGGACCCTGTCGATCGGAACGCACCTACAGTCTATTAGATTACCCCCCAGATTCAATATGATACTCTTGCTAGTGATCATAATCATGCTGAGGCTCTGTAGTTTAAGACATGCTGACTCGCGCATATGGAAAGTAAGTCTTGTAAACGCGAGTTTTGTCATTGTTTTGGAGCACAGCAGCTTATAGGTAACCTTAAAGTTAACACTAAAAGCCAAAAAACTTTAATTTTGATATCATGGGTACTTTAATAAACCATCTAAACTGATAAATAACAGATTGGAGATTAAGATAATAGCAGATTTGTCTCATTTTAAAAGAATAATAAAAACTGAGATTTACTTCAGCTGAGAAAAATTTGACTTCAGACAGAAATGCTGTGGTAAAATAAATATTCAACGAAATTCAAAAGGCTTTTGAATTTTGGCATACTTTTTTCTCTGTATAGTGTCGCTATGGCAACTATTTCTCTGTATAATGTCGCTATGGCAAATAGTAAATACTGTAAATTTGGTTGTGCTAGCATGTTTCCTATTATGTTCTTTTACAAAGTCTTTATTTTGTTTTGGGGGTGCACTAGAACATGCTCTCATGATTGGTGGTTTGAAAAACACATAATTATTCACTTAATCCACATTATTACAATGGCTTTCTCCCCAGGCTGGCACAAATGGCTTGATTAGTTCTGGGTTCCACCTTCCGAAAAACCAAATGTTTTGTGATTGGTTAGCAGTCCCACTACGTTGCAATTGGAGAACAGCTTAGATGGCATTCAGTAGTTCAGTACTGCCACGCCCCTTCCCAAGGCAAGCTAGATTAAAGTGATTCTTACGTTTTAAATATGGCTATTTTTCTTACAAAAACACATCGGATCGCTAAAGGAGGCTTTTACTGACCCCCCAGAGCCATGTGAGACACTTTTTACTATGGATCAACTTATTTTGGACTGATGGAGAGAAACACTTGTCTATGCTGTTGTAAAGCTTGGGAGTGCCAGGATCATTTTTAATATTCGATTGCATTCATCTGAAAGACGGAAGTCATATATACTTAGGATGCATGGAGGGTGAGTAAATAATACTCTACAGTAGAGTAGGTCCTATATTTGTAGACATTTTTTATGCCCAAACATACACACCACACACTGGCTAAAGTTCAAAAAGTGAAAAAGCATAATAGGACACCTTTAAACCGAGTTTGTTATATACTAATGCTGCTTTCCAGGCAGGTTGTAGGCCCTCAAATCACGACTTCAAACTACGACTCACAATTTGTAGCATTTCAGGCAAGTTATATTGTTCTAAGTCTATTTTTTCACCGTGTACTACTTGCATAAACACCGCATCTGTAGGGTTGTTTCGCGGGCTATGTGATATCAGAGCGCGGAACTGGGAATACATCTATTTAGTACCAGTTCACAGGAGGGTAGTAGCGTGTTTACCCACCATGCTAACCACACAATTGCCATCGACATTTTTCCCAAGGGGGACCCCCTGCCGAAACGCGACTGATTTCACCAGTGATCGCGATTTCCTCTAACTGGAACGCATTCTCGAATTCTTCTGAGGGGGACCCGAACGGACGCGATCGCGGGGCCCCCCTAACGTAAACACGCCCCTGTGTGAAGTCATGGATTTGACTGTTTTTCCAGTGTACTTTCACTGGTAGACGGTTGGAAGAACACAGGTAACAGGTAGCCTGGAATGCAGCATAATGCCGCGTCCCAGGCCACCCATTACTCGTGTTTTTCCAACCTTCTACCAGTGAAAGTGCACCCGAACGGCAGTCAAACCCGTGAATTCCCACTCTTGAACTCGTACTAGATCGATGTACTCCCAGTTCCGAGTTCTGACGTAACATAGCCTGCAAAACAACAATATCAGCCCTAATGCGTGCGGTGTTTATCAGTAATGCGCGGGTCAATGTATATGTATAACCCGAACCGACCGACATTTTCAACTAACCCGCCCGCAACTCAGACCGCAAAAAAAAAAAAAGTAAATATTGTACCCGACCCGCTTCCTGACCCGCATGTTTAATATTTGCGACTGACACCAGCGATTATATGCGGCTGCGGTGGAGGTGCCTTCACTGTCAAACATCATTCGGCATTAATTAGGTAGGCTAATTTTGTCAAAAGTAGGGATGCACCGATATGTATCGGCCGATCACTTGCGCGTTTTGTCAGTAAAGCCGGTTCTGTAATCAGCGGTAAATGCCATCAGGTGCGTGATTTCACGTTGAGCCGTATATACTACACACAGCCGTTGTTCACTGACGAGCTGCGCACATTCACACTGATAATGAACATTGATTTGCGCATTGATTTACTAACATAATGAATGCACTTCAAAACGAAGTTTTCATATATAAATTCAGGAATCACGAATATGACAAAATAATATTACTTTATATTTGTATAGCTATAATAGTTGTATCAAATGAATAAGGAAAATATAGTGCTTTGAATTTATTAAGTAATGTTTAATTTTGTTCGTTTCGCTCTCTGGAAATGTAAAGAAAAAATACCGTTTTTACTTGGAATTCGTTTTTAATCCCTGGTTTTAAACAAGCATATACATGAGATAATTTATATATTACTGCTTGAATAAACATTTAAAAACAGAGCTAGAAATTTTATAATTAAGGAAATTAAACAGACCTAGGCATTTGAAAAGACATAGTGAAATGTGTCTAATAATTCCAAAAAGAAACAGAAGCATTGGACATAATCAAAATATTCGAGACATTTATTAGGAATACCATTTTCTTAACAATTAAGATGCTGCATGTGTTTATCCAGTCTAATCGAAGTGTGCGTCTCTTCCCCGACTTTACCAACAAAAATCCCACCCCCTCTCAGAAAATACATAAAGCTGACATTACTGAGCTATATGCATTTAAAAGTAGCCTATTAAAATGGTACAATGGCATTGCTCAGTTCAACGTGTTGGGAAATCGGCATTTTGTCCCGCGTCAGCATTTATTCAACAGTTAATAACGCTCAACATTCAAAAGGTAAATATTATTCAGCCAATAAAGTGTAGGTCTATGTATTTCATAGAAAATTGTGTCTAGTAGGCTACTATATAAATTACAAAGGTTTAATTGGCATCTTTATTTCAAACGACCCGACCGCGACCCGAATATCATTAAAAATATTTTTGGATGACTTGTAACCGCGGGTGACCGCTCATTTCGGATCAACCCGCGCATCACTGGTGTTTATGCAAGTGGTACACGGTGGGAAAATAGAGCTTAGGACAATATAACGTTGCAATCAAATTAATAATAATATAAAAAATAATAATAATTCATAAATGTGCCCAGGCAGTTTGGCGTGACTTGCCTGGAACGCTACAAAGTCGTGAGTCGTGATTTGAAGTCGTGATTTTCGAGCTCAAAAACCTGCCTGGAACGCAGCATTAGTTTGTGCCTTGCGCACTGAAATTAGGTTATGAGAAAACACACCAACAACAAATATTAATCCACATGTATTAGGCCATTATTCTGAGACACAGCATTTCAATTCTGCATTAAACCAATAAAAGTACAAAAAAAAAAAATCAATCTGCCTCCGTTAAAACTAAATCTGTACTTGTAAGTAGCTATAGCTAAATAGCAATCTCATATTTAGCCATGTTCACGCTTTACTTTCACTTTTAACTACTTTAGTTTTTTACATATTCTCTGCACACTTTAACCAAAATATTAAAGCAACAGTATCAGCACGGATTACCGCAGAAATGTGATGATATGTTGATTGTTTGACAGCGGTCTGCGCGTTTCTCTCAGTCTCGCCAGTCCCTCACTAGAAGTGTCACTAGAGGCAAAGAGGCGTGACTTCCGAGAAACCTATGAGGAAGAGAACAGCTCGGTCGCATAATATGCAGTCAGTTTCCTCTCCAAAATGTTTTGCTGTCAGACACCCAAAAGAAAGAAGAAGAAAAAAGTAAATACGCCTCCTGCAGTGCATTGTTTTGGTGCTAGACTGTGTGGCGCATCTGATATGATTACAATCCTGATGAGATCTCGTATGAACAGAGTTGCGTTTTATAGTCTATTTTAACCGATTGTAATTTAGGACACAGAAAGGCCATGGTATTATCTGATTTCCATCAATAGGAGATCACTGTAACTCTGTTTAACATCTGTTGCTAACTTTGTTGGCACAATTTTATGGCAGTCTGATCAAATAATAATTCCTGAATGATATTCTAATTTAATGAATGGTGACAGATACTGTGGGCTCATTGTGGCTGAGCTTGGGGAGCTCTCCTGCAAATTGCCACTTTAAATTCTGCCCACAGTATCCAACCCAATTAGGGCAGAAGATCCACACTATGTCTATTTAAACAGACATCAACATCCCAAAGTCCTCTTCATAGATCTATCCGTTTTGTCTCTTGATTATTCTTTTCCTAGTTAATTTGTATGCATGCAATTAAAATGACTTTCCACCTTTTAAATAGATCTGGGAGTGGTTAAACATCACAAAGACATGTTCAGGTAATTTTTCATTCATATGATAAATAAATATTCAAAAGATGCAGTATATAAGAAATATTAAGCCTCGCTTTAGGAGATTATTTTTTATAATGTCATTTTCATACACATTTCACCCCAAAGTTATTTGCAATTTTCTTCAAGAAAATAATACTATTTCCTATTTCATTCTTTTAATTTTGGGGTGAAATGACCCAAACATGTTTGACAGGTTTTGTGGGATTCACCTGAGCAGTTAACATTAATGACCATATTACTTTTGTATGTTTTTATATAATTGAGAACATACATATTTATCTGGCTTAAAAGACAAGCTTTAGCTCCAGTGTCTCAAAGTGACATCTTAATTTAGTGTCCCTGCTGGCTGTGGAGCAGTGTTGTTTCAAATGGTCACAGTGATGTCTGTAAAGAGCTAAATGATCTATTGTAATTATAGTCCTTAACCATAAGCATGAATGAAATTTCTTGAGAAGTAGGACACATCTTTAAGAACATGTCGGCACATCCCCAATGTAATGTTTCATTGTTTATGCGGCAGCTACAGTTCATGTATAGTACCTCTAAAATAATGCAACATTTTTCAGTTTATGTATGTATCTTTTAGTGCTTTAATGCACTAGTCAAAATAAAGAACTAGTCCTGTGTCAAAAGTGTAAAAATGTTTAAAAAGTTTAAAAGTTGTCGTTTAACTTGGTGGAAATAAAAGTGGAAATCAATATTAGGCACAAAATAATATCTTCAGAATTAATTACATGTGAAACGTAAAAATTGGCTTCTTAAGCATTTGATTTCATTAAGCAAATATGATATAGAAAATATGATGTGACTGTTTTTATGCTGTGGAACAAGATATTTTGAATCATTTTGTTCTTAATGGGATAGTTCACCAAAAAATTAACATTCTGTCATTATTTACTCATTCTCATGTCTTTCCAAACCTGAATAACTATCTTCTTTGGAATACAGAAGACATTTCAACAAAGTTTTGTTACCCATTGAATTTCATTGCACTTTTTGTGCCTACAATGGGAGTCATTTGAAACTATAAAACTGTTTGTAATCTTTAAAATATCTTCTTTTGTGTTCCACAGAAGAAATCTGTCATATAGGTCTGGAATGACATGAGGATGTGTAAATGATCACTGAATGTTTATTTTAAGAGCAGGTTTTATAAGAGAATGGCTCTCTCTGGTGGACCAACTGCTCTCTCTTTCTCTCTCTATGGACATTTAATTTTGCCCCAGGATTTATTATTGTGTCCAATGCTACAGGCTGCTAGAGTTCCTTTCCTGCTAATGTCTTTATAGGCCAATCCTATAGTGGCCCCCCTGCCAAACCACTCCACCTGGAAGAAATGACGGCTGCTCAGACCTTCACGACTCATGATTTGGTCTTGATGTATGAATGTCTCTGGATGGTGTGGAACAGATTCTGGGTTTATGCAGTCTTCTATTTGAGCTTCATTGTTCTCTAACACCTGTACACTTGAAGAAGTGCTGGGATCCCAAGTCAACTGGCATGCATCTGAAAAGAAAGAAAGAAAGAAAATAAATCGTTATGATCACACAATTTATTTGTTAACATCAAATTTAAGAAGAAAACACTAACATTGGCATAGAGTTTCCATGTCACGTGGCTCCTCTAGTCCATCCACACTGTTGGCACACACTGTCAACTTAATGGAAATTTCATTAATTAAAAATACAATGTATATATATATATATAT
>NW_027394948.1:0-12371 GCF_049309525.1 Garra rufa | reverse complement strand
AAAGTGACAGGGCCACTTTTTTCCTAAAATGGCTATAACTAAATGGCTATGGAATGAGATATCTTCACCAAACTTGGTATACATGTGTATAAGCTCAATCTTTGGTCAAATCAAAAAAAAAAAAAAAAAAAAAAAAAATGAGGAGCTAAATGGCTAAAAATATGCAAGTTAGTCCGATCGACTTGAAAATTGGTATGCAGTGTCTTGGACCAAAGGGGCACAAGTGTCTATGAGGACATTGGCGTATCTCAAAAAACATGGCCGCCATTGGCCAATGAAGTTTCAGCACCTATTTGACAAGGTTAACGGAGGTCGATCAGAACGAAACTCGGTGGGCATGTTCGACTCACGGCCCTAAAGGTCTATAAGAATTTTGAACGAAATCGACCACTAGTTGGCGCTAACGAGTTTTTCGGCTCTGTTATCGTGTGGCGTTTCACACATCCACACAATATGCATATCATTTGATAGATCTCCTCATGCCGAGAAACTTTGCCTCAAGTACCATTGCTGTCAATCAAATCGTTCATTAATTATTCACAAATATGTTAAAAACCTACTTTTGCGAACTAGATTTTTCGCCCGATCTGGAATAAACCACTGCAGTAATATTCTCTGGACTCTCTAGATCAATAATTATGATCTAGGAGCGGTGCCCCTGCTCACCTCCATCAGTCTGACTGCGAAACAGCTCTGGTTCTCACAGGTGAGAGTGTTTCTGTCCTCTCAAACTATACCATTATTCACAATTAAACTCATAATAATGCTTTATTTGATCAGGATGATCATCTGATAGCACTTCCATCAGCTCCTCACAAACTGATTGATCCTGTGATTTCTGTCTCATCTGATCGTCTGGTTACGTCTCACTGTGTGGATCAAATTCATCATGAGATCCACTGCAGTACTTCAGGAGTTTCTCTCTCATCAGTGGGTTTTCTATATGGTTATGGACTGTAGCAGAGCTGGTATTCAGAGTTCAGAGGTTAGAGTTTCTGTCAAACTACACCATTATTCACACACACACACACACACACACACACACACACACACACACACACACACACACACACGATCTGATGGTGTTTTATTTGTTTAGGATGATCCAGTGAATTCACAAAGACTGATTGATCCTGTTATTTCTGTCTCATCTGGTCGTCGTTATTTCTCGTGTGGATATGAATCATCTGATCTGTGATTCTGTTGATGGAGTAAATCAACTCAATCATCTGTTTTAATCTTTTATGAACATTATAAATGCTGCTCTAATGCTTCTTTCTTTTATTTCAGCTTCATTATAGGCGTGAGAACCTGTTCAGAGCTGAGAGAAACAGTGTGTCTTGTTTGAGATCAAACTCTGTTTTGAACCAAATCTTCTGTGAATTATGATAATTCTGAAAGTGTTTAATGGCCCAGACTCCATCAGCAGATCTACGCAAACTCCAGAATCACGTGAGTAGCACTTGAAAATCTCCGTGGATCTACGAGTGTCTGGAGTAATCCATCGTTAAGCCTTTAGTGCATCGTAAGGAGACAGAGTTATGAGGGCACCTGCTGGACAACCAGCAAATTGCACCTAGAATGTACTTCTCTTCAGTCATTTTTCATTTTATTTGTACGTATATTTTTATTAATTTCTATTTTCTACTTATTACACAATTCAATATAGCAAATAATAACGAATAAAAAAATAAGATAAAAATGACATAATAAATTTTAGAATTAAAAAAAGCACACTGTTGTAACTGGACATTTCGAGTGTAGTACAAATGTTGTATTTAACATAAAATATTTAATGTGCTTCAAAGATGACACAAATAAAGGAGCAACTCAAAAGAGTGTGTCAGTGACTTGCTGGCGTGCACGAAACCCAGCCATACATTAAACATGTCTTGGGAGATCATCATGAAGTTTCACATTTTTGTTTTTTCTTTATTTGTATGACTGCCCTTAAACCTGCTGAAAATGTCATGTTTTGAAGCTCCACGTCCTCTAAAATAATATTAATTCCTTCTTTTTGAAAAAATGTATTTTCTTTGTTTTTTGGTTTCAGCCATTTTGCTAGTGTCTCCACCCCTAGCTGTGTGCTTATTTATATTTTTGTCCTATCAGCAAATGCACATCAGGTGAAGATAATTAAGCCATACTTTTCAAAAATAAATGTTAGAGCTTATTTGTTTGTTTACTTATTTATTTTGATGTGAGATAAGCAATTGTTGATAAAGAAATTGATAAATGATTCTAGTTAATTAAGGTTTCATATAAATATCATAAATGATGCTGATGCCATTTCCGGCAAGGACTGTTAGAATTAGTTTTATGCGAGATTAGAGCAAGACAGTGTTTTTACAGGACATTTCCAGTTAATTTATGTTTTTAAACATTCTCAAGAAGAAATTACAGGACTTTTTATGTTATTCGAGTTGAATATACATTCACACAAATAGAAGAAGAAACGGAAATCAAAAATGAGATGGATTGCTATAACAGCATGTGCAACAATAACGAGCCATTCTTCAGCGTGACATTTCAGCACTTGACCAGCGGACAGCGACTCCTAAGTAGCATTTTAAGCAGGGCTAAGTGCAACAGTTTCAAGTGCGTTTTTGGGAAATGCACGTGAAACAATAACGATCGTTCGCAAAATTACTCGTAGAAAACGCTCTAAAGAGCTAAGATCAATTGTTATCGGGAAACGCAGCCCAGATCTTTTTTTTTTATGTGATGTTTTTATTTTATTTTTGGATAAGCTGTTGTGGCTCTATTTTATCACTAGCTTTTTCACTATTTTATAAATGTCGATTAAAAAGTATTGCGGAATGACGGCGTTTCCATTAACCGATGTTATGCGATTCAAATCACAATTTTTCCTCTCTTGATAAGACATGGAAACATTTTTTTTTTTTTTTGCTATATTTAATCGAGCGTGACCTGTAAATGCGGTAGTATTGCGAAAAAGTGAAATTGCAAATTGAAAATATTGAAAAACACAATGGAAACGATTTTTCTTTTTTTTTTTTCTCGCATTTGCAGGTCATATTTGGATAACTACTGCCAACATCACACAAAACTCCGTTGCCATGACCCTTCGTGAAAGAAAAAAATACGTTTCAGTCGCATAAGTAAGCGCGTTTCCATTTGTTACACCAGGCCAGCAGAGGGAGCCTTGCCCCTCACTGACTGTTGCTGCTTCCTCTGCTGCTTCGCTGGTTATTTCCTGTTCGTCAGCCATAAAGGACAGCTCATCACACACACATACATCGCGAAGTAGTGTTTTGCTCCTAGCGACTTTACCAAGTGGTTTCCCTGTTTCCTAGTCTCCGTGTTTTCTTAGTTTCCTAGTTTATTCCTGGTTTTGTTTTCTTGTTTCAGTCTTAGTCTTAGTTTAGCCTTGTTTATTGTTTTGTTTCATTGTTTGTTTCTTTGTTACTTTGTTTGCTCACCTGGATTTTGACCTACGCCTGTTTATTGGATTACGCTCTTGGATTGTCTTTGTTGTTGCTGTTTGCTGGTGTTTTCGACTTTGCCTGTCTGACCACGTCTGTTAATAAAGCCTTGCATATGGATTCTCACTCTCAGTCGTCCAGCCTGTTACAGAATACTTCACTATACCCCGGATCCAGCAGCTTTATTAGTCAGCAGAACGACCAACCAAGAATGGATCAATCAGGAAGTCTGTCCAATCCCGTAAGTCTACTCTGCTCCATTTTTCAAAATGGCCGTCCCATCGAGCATTATGTGGAGGACTTCATTGCTTATAGTTACCTGGCACCTTGCGATGAAACCATGCTTAAGGAATGTTTTTGGAGTGGATTGGACACTGATATCAGTTTGAACTTACCTGAGGAGGACCCCAGTTGGACCCTCACACAGTTTATAGACTTTGTTTTGCTGTTTTGTGAATCTCCGTTTACTGTGGGTGAGGTTGAGCCACAGCACAAGATGGCTGCCCTTCCAAAGACAGTTCACAAGATGGCCGCCCTTCAAGAACCCCTTCACAAGATGGCTGCCTTTCCAGAACCTGCCCTATTCTTCCTGAGTCTGCGTTCAAGATGGCCGCCCTATTGGACCCAGCTCACAAGAGGACTACCACGCCCAAATTCTCTCGCAAGATGGCTGCCACCCCCAAGCCCGTTCACAAGATGGCCGCCATCCCCAAGCCTGTTCACCAGATGGCTGTCCCTCCTGAGCCCGTTCATAAGATGGCCGCCTTTCCTGAGTCTGCACCCAAAAAGGCCGCCCTTCCAGATCCTGTTCGCAAGATGGCTACCGCCACGCCCAAGTCTTCTCACAAGATGGCTGTCTCTCCAGAACCACTGCCCAAGATGGCTGCCACGCCCAAGTCCTGTCGCAAGATGGCCGCCACGCCAGAGCCTGCTGCAAAGATGGCCGCCACGCCAGAGCCTGCTGCAAAGATGGCCGCTACGCCAGAGCCTGCTGCAAAGATGGTCGCCATGCCAGAGTCTGCTGCTAAAATGGCCGCCACGTCTGAGCCTGCACGCAAGATGGGCACCATACCTGAGTCTGTCGTCAACATGGTGGCTCCTGCATCAGACCCTAACCCTTCCATGGCCTATCAGAGGCTAATATCAAGCCTGGAGGACCCACCACTGTGGTCAGCACAAACTGCCAAGCCTGTGATTGTTAAAGTTACATCAGCCAAACCAGCACCTGCTAATGCCACGTCAGCCAAGCCAGCACCTGCTAACGCCACATCAACCAAGCCAGCGACTGCTAGCGTCACGTCTGCCAAGCCAACCCTCGTCAGCATCGCATCAGTCCAGCCACAGTCTGTTCAAGTTATGTCTGCTGTTCCTGTAAAGTCAAGTCACATTATGGCTGCTGTCTCTGCCAAGTCCAGTCACGTCACAGCTGCTGTTCCTGCAAGGTCAAGTTACGTCACAGTAGCTGTTCCTTCTGAGTCACATCAAAACACCACTTCACACCACAGCCCCTGGAGGGCTCCTAAGCCTCTTGCTCCGCCTCGGAGGACTGCTCTGCCTCCATCTCTGCCCTGGAGGGCTCCTGAAACTCCTGCTCTGCTGTGGAGGGCCTTTTCCCTGTTTCCTAGTCTCCGTGTTTTCTTAGTTTCCTAGTTTATTCCTGGTTTTGTTTTCTTGTTTCAGTCTTATTCTTAGTTTAGCCTTGTTTATTGTTTTGTTTCATTGTTTGTTTCTTTGTTACTTTGTTTGCTCACCTGGATTTTGACCTACGCCTGTTTATTGGATTACGCTCTTGGATTGTCTTTGTTGTTGCTGTTTGCTGGTGTTTTCGACTTTGCCTGTCTGACCATGTCTGTTAATAAAGCCTTGCATATGGATCCCTCACTCTCAGTCGTCCCGCCTGTTACACCATAATAGATTTGTGCAAAACTTTGGCGATATTTTTTAAATGTCCATTAAAAGGTATTGCGAAATGACGGTTTTCATTAACGATGTTATGCGACTAAAACATTTTTTTCCTCTCGCGATAAGTCATCATGGCAAATGATTTTTGGTGTGATTTTGTCTATATTTAATCGAATATGACCTGTAAATGTAAAAAAAAAAAAAAAAAATTCCATTGCTGTTTTGCGAAATATTCCTTTTTTCAAAAATCTGTTGCCATGACTTATCGCGGAAGGAAAAAAAATATGTTTCAGTTGCATAACATTGGTTAGTAGAAATGCCGTCATTTCACAATACTTTTTAATGGACGTTTATAAAATATCGCCAAAGTTATGCGCAAATCTGTAATGGAGACGTGTTTCCATTAGGCGTATTTTCAATTCGCAATTTCATTTTGTGCAATTTGTGTAGCGAGTGCATAACAGTTTTGAGCGCAGGATGTAGCCTACAGCCTACAGGTACTCAATAAGAATGAGTAAAGTGCAGATTTGCTGTTCAGAAAAGACGTCGGGAACGGGATATTGTTACCGCCCGCTCCCGTTCAAATTACACCAGAGTTACCGACCGCAACCACTTTTATTTGGAAATGTATTCCCGCGTCGCAAGAAATCTGGTTGGGTCCCACGGTTCCCGCGGGAATGCAGACCTCTAGTGTGCATTACAGAGAGCTAAGCACATGTAATGTCTGTTTGTTTCATAGTGGACACAAGAGGGAGACCTTGCGGCAAAAACTCCAAATATGCAGTAGTAATAGAAGTAATAAGACACAGATAAAATATACATATGGATGGTAACAGAACTGATGAAGCTACATGTAATCCCTAATATGGGCAAAAAATATGGACAAAGACCTCCAGACTGATCTGATCAAACATGATGACAGTTAACATGTTTATATGTAAACAATATATGGCTTATGTGTGTTCTTCAAGCCACCTCTTGCATATACTCCAAAGCTAATCAACATAACATTTATTACAGTATATAATATATTTTCTGCTTCATTCTGTAATGGGAAGCCACATCAGATCACAAAACGAAGTTTTGATATAAAAACACTCGACTGATATAAAGTCATATTTGTCAGTATTTAGTCATGTCTGTTCTGTTTTCCCCCTCTATTCCTAGTCCTTATGGTTTAGTCCTTGTCTCCCCCTTTTTGTTAAGTCTTAGTTGGTTTTGTCGTGCCCATATTTGTACTTCCCCCTCGTCATCTTGTTATCTCATTTGTAACCACACACTTGTTTCAGTGTATTTAAGTCTGTGTCAGTTCACTCCCCGTTGTCTGTCGATAATTGTTACTTCTGTTTGTTTGACTCTATGTTCATCATTGTTTTTCTTTCAATAAATATCAGTGTTTTATTTTACACCGTTAAAGGGGTTATGAAATGGATTTTTAAAATTATTTTAATGTTCCTTGGTTTTCTTATAATGTAAGGTTTTTGCACAAAAATGTAAGAAAAATATTTTCAACCTTCATTCTGAACTTCTCTCAGAAACAGCCTGTTCTTTTTTTTTTTTTTTTTTTTTTGCTTTTTTTAAGCCCATAAATAAACTTAAATTACTCTAGCAGGTTTAATTGTATGGGTAAGAGCAATACATCAAATGAATCTGTAAAGGGTCTACTTTTATGTGTATACATACGTAATATCAATGAAATGCAGAGCTTTTGACAAATAAAGAAAATAAACAGGGTGCGCTGTCTGACCCCTTGGTCTCCATGATCTTTATTTAGAACTCGTCACTAAAACTTAACAGAAACTCAGCGAATACTGGACACAAAGACATGTGAGATATATTTATAGAAAGCTTGATATATCTACTTTTAAAACGAAAACAAATATTCTGCGATAAAGTAATCCGCATGAAACCAACGTGATGTACAGCTTTGCCCTCAGAGCTCAAGTTCATCTGGAAGAAGAAACACTGAGAGGAAGGAGACAGAATTTACCTCACGCTGCGGCTTCATTTACAGTACATGAGTAAGTCTATTTTTAATAACCTACTTGCATCAGTTGCCACATAACGTGTTCCTGTTTTACTAGTTAGTCTTTTTCTAAACTATAATTCGTGAATAAATGTATAATCAAATGAAGCATTATTAAATATGTGTAAAATATGTGTGTTATGTGGTAACTGTGTTCTGTTTTCTATAAATTAGTACTAGTATCAGTGATGACCATCACAATAATGGTAATACCGTAGTTTAAACAGCATGCATGCTTTTTCAGTTTTGCCATAGTATCATCAGCATAACAAGCTAACACCATGTTTCCTGATGATATCTCCAAAGGGTAACAAGTAAAAAGTAATGGCCCTAGCACTCAGCCTTGAGGTATTCCATAAGTACAATTTGAACCAGGCCAATGCACTACCACTAATGCCAAAATCATTTCTAGTCTATTTAAAAGAATCTTGTGGTCAATAGTATCAAACGCATCCAGTAGTAGTACTAGATCCAGTAGCACTAATAGAGAGATCGGATGATAAGAGCAGGTCATTTGTAACACTAATAAGAGCAGTCTTAAAACAAATTTCAGACAAACTAAATTTAAACAAACAATTTAAACTGTTTCAAACTAATTAACTGAAAAAATATATGAAATATATTTGAGGGTGCAAAAAAAACCTTTTCATAGTGATTGATCGTTAGATGCAAAACTCACTTTTCCATGTTGGTTGAACATTAATGTGTGTTGTCAGTTTGAGAACACAACCACCCTACAATGATAAAAATACACCCAGTGGTATTTTTGTAATCTTTAAAAATAATATCCCCTTTTTTAAAATCAGGTCTTTCTCAGCTTCTTGTGGGTGTCAAGATTGTGTCCTGTTTTGTCTTGTTTTCCTGTGTTTTTCCCCTGTGTTTCTAGGGGTGTGACAACAAATTTCAGACAAACTAAATTTAAACAAACAATTTAAACTGTTTCAATTCCCAGGTCACCATAGCCACCAGATCCAGTCCGTATCCAGATCAGATGGTCACTGCAGTCCCCCAGATCCAGTCCGTACCAAGAGGTGGATAAACACCTACAGCCGAATGTCAGCGGATACCGTGTCAACTAGATGAGCCCCAGGGACAGATCATCAGAAAGAACTCCTACCCTAAACGGCCACCGGCACAAGGCCACGGGAACCAGATGAGTCCTCTCCAATTTGACTTTGCTGCAATATGGAACTTTTGCACTTTTATTGACATTTTATTTTATTATTTTAATACTGTAAGGTTGCTTTGACACAACTTGTATTGTAAAAAGCGCTGTATAAATAATCTTGACTTGACTTAACTTGACTTGACAACAAACAGACTCTGCAAGATGTATAGATTTGAATGTCATCAACATAAAAATGACAGCTGAAGCCATGATGCTGTAGTGTCATTCCTGATGCAGCTTCACCCACAGCAGGAAGTCATGACATATTTTCAAGTATGGTGACCCATTCTCGAAATTGGTGCTCTGCATTTAATCCATCCAAGTGCACACACACAGCAGTGAGAGGTGAACAAACACACACACTGTGAACACACACTGGAGCAGTGGACAGCCATTTCTCCAGAAGGTGGAAAGAGTGCTGTTTATTCACAATCCCCACCTTCAGTTCCTGCCGGTGTGGGAATCGAACTGGTGACATTTGGGTTACAAGCCCGACTTCTTAACATTAAGCCATGAATGCCTTGAAAGAGTTTTTTATGCATCTATGCAATTGGCTTTCCTTAATAAGGCTGCTAAAGTAAACATTAGGACTCATCATAGGGCTGGGCGATATGACCTAAAATTAATATCACGGTATTTTTCATCTTTTGAACGGTGACGGTATAATATCACGGTATTACTTTTTTTGGTACATTTTGGGAGGAGTAGCCTGTCCTGTCCCTTTAGTATGTGAATAAAGTTAATATTTTTATAATATAATAAGTAAATGGTAGGTATCCTTATCAAAAAGAGACATGGGAGAGTATGCATTCTTAACATATTTATTTTGCAAAAAACCTAAAGATCTTACTTAACAGTGTACAACAAAACAAAACAAAAAAAATTATTGAAATTTAATTTCTGCAATATTTAAAACCTTTAAATAACTGGGGTAAATCAACCTATGGCAACAGTTTAAAAGTAGACCAATTCTGTGGGGAAAAACGCGGATTTGGCAACCCTGCATCCAACACGAGCTGCTGGAGTTAATGTCAATTTTAGTCCGAGATTTTTGCACGTTAAAAAAAAATACAGGTTATGTTAATCGAGTTTACACACTGCCTCTGAAACTTTCGTCCGTCATAAAAAAAAATCGGATCGTGTTTGATTTTCTGCGTTTTCGCATCCATAATGAGAATTGTGATAAGGATGGTGAATATGAGAAAAAAAAAAAAAAAAAAAAAACGCATACGAAAATCGGACTCAGTGTACAGTACAATGACCTTTAGATTTGAATGATCACGGGTCGAAAGTAAAGAGAGATTACGAACATAGACTGGAGGATTTGCTGCAATCTTGTACTCACTGACAAATATCTATTAACGTTATAAGATGTGCTGCTCCCTTTACACAGAGTGTGCGTTATCTCAAAATCGAAAGTAAAAGTAAACAGGCCGGTCGCGTTCGCCTCGCGCCCGCTCAATTTGTGATCCGCTGTGTAAATCCTTCGGCCGGTCGCCGGGAAAAGTCCCGGTCGTCCCGATTGCCACTCCGCTCCTGGTATAGGCTACAGGCCCGACCTTTCTTCACGGTGTTTCACCAGTCGTTTAATGGACACTCCCCTTTTACCTACCACCTGCAAAGCTGATACGAATATGTTTTACTTTTTTATTTACAACAAGATATATAGTATAAGGACAGGTATTCAGACCACAACTGAACGTTTGAAGAAAATGTAATGCCTTATTATTTAGAATTAGCTATTATTGATGTAAATGCAGCCATTCGAGGCACATAATTGATTTATTACGGTATTGACGGTATTAGAAAATCCATGTCGTGGCGCAATGTCACACCGGTGCTGACTATGACACCGGTGTACCACCCGCCCCTAACTCATCATACCAGACAGAGAGGGGTGGGGCGAGTTCATTTGCATTTAAAGGGACCATGCAATAAAATGAGTTGATTCTTTGTAGAGCTGATTATGACAAGGTAAAAGGGTGATTTTTATACTACTATTGATTTTCTTTAGACTTTTTATTAAGACCCTAAAGAATCATATGAACTTGTGGAAAATGGGCATTCAATGACCCCTTTAAAGTTGTCCAAATTAATTTTTTTGCAATGCATATTACTAATAAAAAATAAGTTTTGATATATTTACGGTTGAAAAATTATTGGAACATGATCTTAATATCCTAATGTTTTTTGGCATAAAAGAAATATTGATCATTTTGACCCGTACAATGTATCTTTGGCTACTGCTACAAATAAACCCGCGCTACTTAAGAGTGGTTTTGTGCAAGTAGAATTAGGTACTTCTCCTTTAAGGCAGAACAGGCTGCTTACTTCCTTTTTTAAGAGTGGTGAGACAATAGAAGGAGCGTGAGCTGTGAACATCGCATGTATGCATGTAAAGTTTATTTCTGGTCAGTAACGCAGTTGTTAGTCGAGTGGTTTTTCCAAACTACACCAGGTGTGCGTAGGATTGACTACGATTACTAGGATTTACGGTTGCCCCTGAAAGCCTCAAAAGGCTCCTAATGGAGTTTCAAAATCTGATCAAGCTGCTTCCGGTTTGTGATCTAATCGGCCAACTGGGAGTCGTGCGTCTTCAGCAGTTTACAAGCAATGCCACCTACAGTACATGACTCCATGACTCCATTTTCAGCTGCTCCCATCTTTGTTTTGTTCTGATTTCTAGATTAAAGGCTGTATTAAATGAATGAATGCATAGTGAATACCAATCCCTGCTGTGTTAAACTATTGTATTGGTCATTACATCTGCAAGGTTAGAATTGCAAACCCATCCTGTGCTTGTTTCTGTGTGTTTGAGAAAGCGGAAGTTGACACCGGAACTAAGACACCTTTGTGTCTTAAAGGCTGTGATCAGCTGAGACTGTGTGAGGACGTCCAAGCCTCTTTCTACAGGTAGGAATTACATGCTACTCTTAAATATGTAGCTCTGTCTGATGTTTCCCCTCAATGTGAAGTAGTTCATAAAAAGAGTGATTAAAAGTTTTACAGTTCGAAGAGATACACATCGCTAATGATCAGATAACTGCTTGTGTACAGTTTGAGTTCTCTATGAAACTCACCACATGTTTGCGTTTGTGTGCTTTAGTTTCACATGTACAGATGGCTCAATTCAGCTTCTAAATTGGGGTTTATGGTTAAAAATGAAACATGACACACAAAAGTTTGCATGAGGTTATTTTTGCCTTTGTATGATCATTTGCATATATTTTACCATTTTCTCACCCTCGTCACATTCTTCTGTGGAACACAAAAGCAGCCATCTTTGTATTTGCTGGTCTTTTGAATCGGTGGATGGTGCAGATTGTAAAAACACCAAGTGTCGAATGCATTGCAATAACCATGTTTTCTTGGAGATTTTTGCATCATGCATCAATATGCTTATTTAATACAGATATCCCTCTGTTTGTCTCTCAGTGGTGTATGATGGAGAGCAGTGTGAATGTGACGTGTGCAGAGATTCAGATCACAGACGGGTTTGAGTTCAGAGTTCCTGCTGATAGATTCACTCTCCTCCATCAGTCTGACTGCGAACAGCTCTGGTTCTCACAGGTGAGAGTGTTTCTGTCCTCTCAAACTATACCATTATTCACAATTAAACTCATAATAATGCTTTATTTGATCAGGATCATCATCTGATAGCACTTCCATCAGATCCTCACAAACTGATTGATCCTGTGATTTCTGTCTCATCTGATCGTCTGGTTACGTCTCACTGTGTGGATCAACTTCGCCACGAGATCCACTGCGATACTTCACGAGTAAATGATATCAGCATCAGATTTATGTTTTCATATTTAATCCTTCATTA
>NW_027394947.1:0-12373 GCF_049309525.1 Garra rufa | reverse complement strand
CTGAAAAAATATATATACTCAGCTGTTTCCAACATAATAGTGGTAATGTTTTTTTTTGAGAAGCAAATCAGAATATTACAATGATTTTTGAAGGATCATGTGACTGAAGTAAATTAAATTTTAAAATATATTAAACTAGAAAAGTTATTTTAAATAGTAAAAAAAAAAATCTCAAAATTGTATATTTTTGCTTATTTTTGGATTAAATAAATGCAGGCTTGGTGAGCAGAAGAGACTTATTTAAAAAAAACATTACATATCATATTGGTAAAAATCTTTTAAAATAAAGTATTTTAATTCTTTTCTCAAAAAGAAAATGGAATGGGAAAAAATAAATCAGTTTGACTTTAATCACTTTGTCTTGACAAGTAGCAAAAAGTAACGTATAGAAAACTATAATAAGCTGAATAGCTTAAATGACCAGCAACATGTTTTTAGGTTCATGACAAAACTTTTTCCTGGAACAGACATGATACTCATAGCACTTACATAAATCAAACAAACTGACAAGACCATTGAGGTCCCTGAAAGTGTTTAAGGCAGTTCACTTTAAAGCATAAAAATATTTATTCACACAACTGCCACAACACATTAAAATATGTTGTGGCTTCATTGTCATACAGCAAAACGTGTTTATAAACCATAATTTGCCAGTGCAGATTTGTACTAAAACAAAACATGATGTTTGACCATTTTCCCAGCTGTGTAGTGTTTCTAATACAAATTAATCTTTTGTTTGCAACAAATAATTAACTATCTTTTCTAACCCACAAATAACAATAGGAAAAAGTGACTAAACCAGTAGTGTTTTACTGGTAGAATGTTGAACACACCCTCCCCTCAGTCTCCAAATGCACTCAAAAGTCCTTTTGTTTTGTCTTTTGTTACTCATTTGGTAATCATTCAAGTACAACTGTGGAAATGAATCTACAACAGAGTGCCATTCTCTGCAAGCTGCTTTACAACATTTTGCTTATTGTCCTGTCCAGCAGTACTAGCGCTCGGCTCCGCTTCATCCCCTTCCACCATGAACACAGGCCAGTCAGAGTCTCTAGTGCCCCTCTCCATTGATTCAGACTGGATGCTAAGGTTCATTGAGGAGGGATCCTCATTGCTTGTAGTAACGAAGGTGCAGCCGTCGCAAAGTCCAAATCGCTTCATTCCCTGGGACACAATGCCTGAGAACACTCGACGACAGCCTTTGCACACAATAGGCCAGGTGGAGCGATGGACCTTTAAAACAAAATATACATTAAGATGCAAATAAGGAATTAAAAATAATAATAACGTATGACAAGAACTCAGAGTTAATCTGTGTCAGAACAAATTTATAATAAATGTCATAACTTTGATAGAAAGGTATGTAATGAATTAGGCTAAATAGCTGTCAGCTGGTCCCCTGAATGAAGAATTTTTGGGTATAATGTCACAGTTTACTTTATTTTGCCATCCTCACTTACATAAATGAACTATAGTGTCCTGCACCCACTAGTAAAAAAAAAACATCAAAAATTATATCTGCTGTCTGAATAATTTTTGGTTTGACTATATAATACATGCAACTTTACCTGTACACATACATTACGCTCATGTAAAGCAATTTATGCTATACAGCAAGTCTTAGCAAAGTGATTGTTTATATTGCAAAAAATAAAAAATATTACATTTGAGATGTCTTTAGGTTAAAACGATGATCTTATAATGTTTTGGGTTCAAATCCCAAATCGCATGCTTTCTGTCAATGTAATTGTTGCAAGTTGCAAAATTATTTTGTTTTAAGGTAGTTATTTCTATCTTTTGCTGTAGTGTGTCAGTAGGAAATATCAGTTTACATTTCCAAACATTCATTTTTGCATTAATTGTAATAATCCAGCGATATTTTTCTTTGCACAAGGAGTCTAACAACAGCCAGTGCTCCACACAGAGATCAGGGCCCATATTCACAAAACATTTGATCTTACCACTAAGAGTTCTCCCAAATAGCAGTAAAAGTTTTTAGCTAAGAGTTTTCTCTTAAAACCTATTAACAAAGTTGCTGAGACAAACTTTTACTAAGGAATAGAGAGAAGTCTTAAGCGGGGTCTTAAGGGCGGGGTTGACCTCGTTGCTATGGATGATGTCAGCATGCTTATTAACTATGCACACAGTGATTGGCTGATAGGGGAGAAGTCTCTGTCAAAGATTTGTTCATATAAATATTGTGGAGCATGATATAATGTTGCCATATTTAAGTAAAGTAAATAAAAAAAAAGTGTTACATTCAAATAAAAATGCTAAATTTAAAATGCAGGCTAAGTGTCACAAATTAAACAAGTATATGTTTTGTATATTTTGTCAGCCTTTTACAAGTGTGCTTCTCATAAACATTTAGCTGATATGCACATAAACAGCTTTATTATTAACAGAATAGAATAATCATGGCTGATAGTAAGTAGGGTAAATTATCTGTACATTTTTGTTCTGGAAGTGAACATCTCCTTTAATGCAGTTACAGTGGCTTGCAAAAGTATTCGGCCCCCTTGAACTTTTCCACATTTTGTCACATTACAGCCACAAACATGAATCAATTTTATTGGAATTGCACATGAAAAACCAATACAAAGTGGTGTACATGTGAGAAGTGGAAGGAAAATCATACATGATTCCAAACACTTTTTACAAATAAAGAACTGAAAAGTGGGGTGTGCGTAATTATTCAGCCCCCTTTGGTCTGAGTGCAGTCAGTTGCCCATAGACATTGCCTGATGAGTGCTAATGACTAAATAGAGTGCACCTGTGTGTAATCTAATGTCAGTACAAATACAGCTGCCCTGTGATGGCCTCAGAGGTTGTCTAAGAGAATATTGGGATCAACAACACCATGAAGTCCGAAGAACACACCAGACAGGTCAGGGATAAAGTTATTGAGAAATTTAAAGCAGGCTTAGGCCGTGTTCACACTTGCCGTCCTTTTTCAAACTGCCAGCGTCTGTTTTACATTCTAATCCTATGGAGTAAACCGTCTTTTCAAAAAAGCCCTAGTGCTTTTTTTAAACGCCACCGCCAGCGTCTTTTTTTGCAGCTCAGAGCGTCTTTTTAAGTTGAAAAAAGTTGAACTTTTTTTTAAGAAAACGCCCTACGTCAAGCGCTTTTTTGACAGCTGACCAATGACAAGCGAGTAGCGGGACCTATCGTTTCCATAACAACAAAAACAACAAGAAAAAACGGAGTTGCCGGTAGATAAAATTATCGTACTAGTTTCGGAGCACAAGGAGTTGTATGATATGAGTAAACAACTCTATCATAATATACATCACAAAGAGGCTCTTTCTCGACATTTCTTCACCACACAGCACTACGCTACTGTTGCAGCTGTTGTTATAGCAACAAAAGACGCACTCGGCTGCTTTTTGTAACAGAACGCTGCCAGCTTTTTTTTTTTACTAAAAAAACGCCCTAGTCAACTTTTTCTTGTGAAAAAAGACGCCAAGTGTGAACACGGCCTTAGGCTACAAAAAGATTTCCCAAGCCTTGAACATCCCACGGAGCACTGTTCAAGTGATCATTCAGAAAAGGAAGGAGTATGACACAACTGTAAACCTACCAAGACAAGGCTGTCCACCTAAACTCACAGGCTGAACAAGGAGAGCGCTGATCAGAAATGCAGCCAAGAGGCCCATGGTGATTCTGGACGAGCTGCAGAGATCTACAGCTCAGGTGGGGGAATCTGTCCATAGGACAACTATTAGTCGTGCACTGCACAAAGTTGGCCTTTATGGAAGAGTGGCAAGAAGAAAGCCATTGTTAAAAGAAAACCATAAGAAGTCCCGTTTGCAGTTTGCCACAAGTCATGTGGGGGACACAGAAAACATGTGGAAGAAGGTGCTCTGGTCAGATGAGACCAAAATGGAACTTTTTGGCCAAAATGCAAAACGCTATGTGTGGCGGAAAACTAACACTGCACATCACTCTGAACACACCATCCCCACTGTCAAATATGGTGGTGGCAGCATCATGCTCTGGAGGTGCTTCTCTTCAGCAGGGACAGGGAAGCTGGTCAGAGTTGATGGGAAGATGGATGGAGCCAAATACAGGGCAATCTTGGAAGAAAACCTCTTGGAGTCTGCAAAAGACTTGAGACTGGGGCGAAGGTTCACCTTCCAGCAGGACAACGACCCTAAACATAAAGCCAGGGCAACAATGGAATGGTTTAAAACAAAACATATCCATGTGTTAGAATGGCCCAGTCAAAGTCCAGATCTAAATCCAATCAAGAATCTGTGGCAAGATCTGAAAACCGCTGTTCACAAACGCTGTCCATCTAATCTGACTGAGCTGGAGCTGTTTTGCAAAGAAGAATGGGCAAGAATTTCAGTCTCTAGATGTGCAAAGCTGGTAGAGACATACCCTAAAAGACTGGCAGCTATAATTGCAGCAAAAGGTGGTTCTACAAAGTATTGACTCAGGGGGCTGAATAATTACACACACCCAACTTTTCAGTTCTTTATTTGTAAAAAATGTTTGGAATCATGTATGATTTTCGTTCCACTTCTCACATGTACACCACTTTGTATTGGTTTTTCACGTGCAATTCCAATAAAATTGATTCATGTTTGTGGCTGTAATGTGACAAAATGTGGAAAAGTTCAAGGGGGCCGAATACTTTTGCGAGCCACTGTAAATATTAACCTCACAAACAAACAATTTACCCTTTGCTGTTTTACAACCACACATTCAGATATCTTCCAGGGCTAATGAAGACTTACAGAAATTGCATGAGTGCGAAGATGTTCTTGTCGTGTGAAACGTTTGCCGCAGACCTCACAAGGATACGGCCTTTCTCCTGTGTGGCAGCGGATGTGCCTCTTCAAAATGCCCTTCTGTTTGGCTGTATATGGGCAGAAAGGGCATTTGTGCAGCCTCCCTGCATAAACACACATATATTACAACACAATTAAAAAATTAATTCCCTGCATCTAAATATTTCTAATTCCATAATAGATAGGAGAAAAACAATATGTGAGCCAAGTAGTACAGTCAAACCAAAAATTATTGACCACGTTTTGTTAAATACCTTTCTATAAAAGTTATCTGACATTATCGAGATGAATTTGTTCTGACACAGTTTAAAGGGGTCATCGGATGCCAAACTAACTTTTACATGTTGATTGAACATTAATGTGTGTTGGTAGTTTGTGTACACAACCACCCTACAAGAGTAATATCCCCTTTTTAAAATCAGGTCATTCTCAGCTTCTTGTCTGTGTGACGACACACAGACAGAAGCCGCTCCCACGATTGTTGATTGACATGAGCACCTTACCTTAGACCCGCCCTCACTGAGCTGAAACTGTCCGACTCCGATCGCCATTGTGTCGACTCGGGTGCAGGGGAAGACAAGAAAGTCTCAGATTGAGCGATTGAGGTGTTCTGTTGTTAGATGTAATAATGAACATAGCAGTGGTCATTTACTCCCGACATCTGAGCCGCTGAAGATGCAGAGGATAACGTTACTTTCATTTTTAAAAGGAAAGCGCCAATCCCAATCTACATATGCATCTATGATCGTGTGAATCGTTCCTGATGCAGCTTTACCCACAGCGGAAGTGAGTATAAGGGTTTTTTATGCATCTTTGCAAATGGCCTTTCTTATTAATGTGTTTGTAGGCAAGTTTCGCCGCTAAATGCGGCTAAAGTAAACATTACGGCTCATCTTCCCAGGCAGGGAGGGGCGGGGCAAGCAGAGCTCATTTGAATTTAAAGGACCATGCAATAAAATTTGTTGATTTTTTTGGAGAGTTGATTTTCACAAAGTAAAAGGGTGTTTTTTTACACTACTATTGAGAATTTTTAACCAAAGTATATTATAGACTTTTCATTAAGACCCTAAAGAATCATATGAACTTATGGAAAATGGGCATCCGATGACCTCTTTAACTCTTGAGTTTTTGTCATATTTTATTACCATTTTCTAAACTATAGCAAATAAACTATGATAATGTAAAGAAATGTTGAAGGTGTCTGAATAAATTTTGGTTTGACTGTCAAATGCAAACTACTTCAAATGAGATTCTGAAGTGTGCATCTGATGGGACACTTTAGTTCATGGGAAATTTTGAGAATGCCATTGAAGTCACACCAGAGCTCAGTTGACAGTGAAAACATGAATTTCATTCATACTACACATACTTTTTTAACAGTTGCAAAGTTTCAAACTAAACATAGTACCTACTGTGTAGTATGCAATTTTATTCAGCATCTCTCACCTGGATCATCCCCATACCAGTCATTCTGAATCTCCATCCCACAATGCCCGGCAGAACCAAGCATGTCATCGCCACGGCCGAATCCACCAACATACCCCATATTCTGGGAAAAGTGTTCATCACGGTTAGGGTTCATCCCTGATCTGAACAGCACATCTGGAAACTGCTTCATTGGGCAGTTAGCAAATGACACAGAGGAGTGCTCAGTGCTAGGAGCTGGGCTAGTGTTAACAGTTCTCTCCTCGTCCTGATTTGGGACTTGATAAAGAGTTGTGTCTTTGGATTCCCGTGAAGATTCGCCCTCCTCATCAGGGTCATACTCTATTTTGGGATGCACCAAACCTAGAAGCAAACCTGGGGTGGATGAGTTGACTAAATCTGGGCCTGGACTAATTTTCAGTGGAGCATTCATGGGAGGATGGTTGGGAAAAGCTCCTTGGGAGTTTTCACCTTCAGAGTCTTTGCTACTGGTGGCCGCTGGTGTGCAGATAGCAGCCGTTGGGGCGTCATCAGGGCTGAGGGCCTCTGTGACCTGACAGGTCCTTTGGTCGGTGTCGGAAGTGGATGCCACGGGAGCACCAGTGGCTGAAACTGGGTTTTCACTATTATCCAAGTCCTTGTGTCTCTCCCTCTCCCTGTTACAGATCTCCAGGGATGATTTGATGTAGCCCTTGCAAAAGTTCACCACGTCCGTCATCTGCAGGTAGCTCGCAGCTGACATTATTTCAATGACATTGTCACTGCGCAGGTCCAGGTGACCTGAATACAGAAAGTCTAGGATGAAGGAGAATGCCTCGGCTGTGACGATGTCCAGAGAGGCCGTGCTATGTCGTTGGCCATTGTCCTGCAGATAATGCACCAGCAGTGCCCGAAAATAACCACTGCTGGCGAAGAGAATGTTCCGATGTGCTTTAAATACACGTCCTTCTACTATGATGCTGCAGTCACAGAAGAAGTCCCTCTTACGCTGTTCGTTCAGCTCGGACAAGAGCCGGGACAGGTAGGATGGAACCTCCATATTCACTGTATTACAGCCATGTGTTTCTCTAGAAGAACAGAGGTGAATATATGAATCACAATGATGATTAAAAGAAAAATATTTTATGAAATAATTCCATACTCTCAAAGTGCTATAACATTTGACATAGGGTGACCAGATGCCCCTGTTTTCCAGGGACAGTCAGTCCTGGTTTTTGGTGTCCCGTTTCCATAAATGTACCAATTTCTTGTCACACACCTTAACTATACCAGATGGGTGAACATACACTACAATATGAGGAAAAATAAATCAATTAAAATAACTAAACAATTACATTCACAGAAAGCATGTGATTTGTGTTTAGAACCCCAAACATTATAACATCATTGTTTTGAACCAAAAACATAATTATAATTACAGTTGAAGTCAAAAGTTTACATACACCTTGCAGAATCTGCAAAATGTTAATTATTTTAACAAAATAAGAAGGATCATACAAAAATGCATACTGACCTGCATAAGAAATTTTTGCCATAAAAGTTGAATTTATAAAAATGACCCCATTCAATATTGTGTTGTTACCTGAATGATCAACAGCTGTTTTTTTGTGTGATAGTTGTTTATGAGTTCCTTGTTTGTCCTGAACAGTTAAACTGCCTGCTGTTTTTTGTTTATTTGAACTCTTTGCAACAATGACTATGATTCTGAGATGCATCTTTTCACACTGAGGACAACTGAGGGACTCATATGCAACTATTACAGAAAGTTGAAATGATCACTGATGCTTCAGAAGAAAAAACAATGCATTAGGAGCCAGGGGGTAAACTTTTGAACAGAATGAAGATGTGTACATTTTTCTTATTTTGCCTAAATATCAATTTTTTTTCCATTAAGTACTGCGCTTTAGAAACAACAGAAGATACTTACATGTTTCCCAGAAGACAAAATAATTTAAATTCACCCTGATCTTCAAATTCAAAAGGTTTTCACCCCTCGGCATTTGTTATGAGTCCCTAAGTTGTCCTCAAAATTATACAGTCATTGTTGGAAAGGGTTCAAATACACAAAAATGTGGAAAAACCAAAGAATTTGTGGGAACTGAATTTTTTTTATGAAGAACAGCGGGCAGTTTTCATTCAGTTAACAACAAAGAATTAAGAATCAAGTGTATGTAAACTTTTAAATGTACTCATTTTTTATAAATCACAACTATTATTTTCTCTTGTGGACTATTTGTAAACGTCTTTTATGTTACAAATCTTATTCAGGTCAGTACTAAATAAAAAACAACAACATGCATTTTGTACGATCTCTCTTATTTTGGTAAAATAATTAACATTTTGCAGATTCTGCAAGGTGTATGTAAACTTTTGACCTCACCTGTATATATGAAACCCAGCTATGCCAAAATGCATTCTTCTATTCTCTCATTTTTAGTTAATAGATGATGATAGTCCATTGTACTAGGAAATTTACAATTTCCTTTTCAGAAGTCTAGCCACATTATATTGACTATCATACTAATATCATATTGTTAATCCAAAATACACTATGCAAACATTTAAAGTGTAATATACTTTATAGAAACGAAAAAAGTATCTAAAACAAATCGAATTCGCGCTACATATTGTTGGTGATAATTTATGAACAGAAAGGCGATTATGTCTACCGTTATGTTTTACAGCAATGAATTTTAAGCGAATATATGAAGCAGCAGCGATCACTGCATCGTAACAAATCCAGCGCACTCGAAACAACTCGGAACAGCAAAATTACTATTATCCTTTGATGCTAAAAACTCATTTGTTTATACTCACATTTAGGTGTCTGTTTGGTTGTTCTTCATGGTGGTCCTTTAAAAATGTCTCCCTGTTTGACTGCTTCCTGATTTCTACGTTGTACTTCCTGTCGCTTTCCATAGCAGCGGGAGGAGGAGTGTAAACCGCTCGCTATCCCCTATATAGTGCACTAGGTTGGATGTAGGCTATTCGTTCAGTAGTTTATACTCACAATGCACACTGATGTACCCTCTCTAAACACTATTGCCCGTTAGCAGTTAGTAGGCCTGTTCCATGCCCACAGGGTCCTATGTTCCCAGATAATAAACACACGACAAACAGTTAAGTTAAATTAAATTAATTAAAGTATTGGTTAGGGACCCCTCTTGCTGGCTGTAACTTTTTTCTTGAACCATTTTAATTAAAGCAATATTAGATTAAATTAAATGAAAATTAAAAATTAAATAAAACTACATGAATGTAATAAATTACAGTTTTTTAGGCATTTAATGGCAAGTGCTTTCTCCCATCAGTATCTAATTCACTGAGTGTTGGGATAACACGTTATAAGTAACGCGAGTTACGTAATCAGATTACCTTTTCCAAGTAAAGTAATGCATTACATTACTTTTTCAAATAAATAACGCCACTTACTTTGTTTTCCCATTTATTTTATTTTCCCTTATTGAGAGAAATCAGGAGTAAGTTCATAGGTGTTGTGTGCACTGTATGAATATGATTGTTACTGTAGTTCTTGACTATGTGATCATGCATTTTATCTCACTTGCACAAAAACACATTGAGTATTCCTTAAAATAAATAAAAACAGTAAAATGCAAACTCGAATATGCGAATATGACGCAAAGCTGCAATAGTGAAATATCATTTAAGTATTTAATCTCATTTCATGAATCGATATCTTTGCTGCTGATCTACGACGATCCTATTCAGCCATACGAATAAGCAAAAATGGCTTTAGTTAAACAACATTTGTGTTTCATTGCACACTGCACAGTATACAGGTAGCACAGCTGAAAGGTTTGTTTGAGCTGCGCCCTCTACTGTACAGACGTAAATTTACATTTCTGTCAACCTGAGGCTTATTCATTTGACTTTTGCTGTAAAAAGGGCTTTTACATTTGCCAAAAATTAAAAACAATCAGACGACAAAAAGTAACTACTTTTTTTTTAAGTAATACTAACGAATTACTTTCCATAAAATGTAACTAAGTAACGCAATTAGTTACTGTTTTAGGGAGTAACGCAATATTGTAATGCATTACTTTTCATTAAAAGTAACTTTCCCCAACACTTGCAAGTAACTGTCACACCTATTTAGTGCCTTTTCATGCCTGTTTGTGTAGATGGGATTTTGGAACAGTAACAAGTAATGCAAAACTTTATAGTAATTAGTACAGTAATATAATTACTTTTTTAGATTACTTATCTTTTTTTAGAGTAACTTAAAGGGCCAGTTCAGCCAGAAATTCTGTCATTAATTACTCACCCTCATGTGGTTTCAAACCCGTAAAACCTTCACAATCTCTGGAACACAAATTTTGATATTTTTTTTAAATCCGAGAGCTTTTTGACCCTGCATAGACAGCAATGCAACTGACACGTTCAAGGCCCTGAAAGGTAGTAAGACCATCATTAAAATAGTCAATGTGACATCAGTGCTTCAACCTTAATTTTATGAAGCTCTTTTTGTGCGCAAATAAAACATAGAATGTCCATCGCTCTTAGTTCATCGTCTGTATATTCTGGTTTAAATAAATAAGACTGGGCAAAAATTAAAGTAATCCTCTCTGTTGAAATCTTCAGGCAAGTTTACGAAAACTATTTTATGTACATTGTGTGTTGTCTTTTGCTTGTAAACAAAGTGCAGTGCATCCGGGTTCTATGTCAGAACAGCTCCTGCATCAGCAGCACCACATGCATGTGTTGTGGTATTCTTGTGAATGTGTTATTGTTAAATAAAGACGTTATTTTTGTTTTCTTTGTGCACAGAAAGCATTCTTATATTCGTAACATTACGCGTGAACCACTGATGTCACGTGGACTATTTTATTGATGTCCTACTAACTTTCTGAGCTTTAAACGTGTCAGTTGCGTTTCTGTCTATGCAGGGTCAGAAAGCTCTTGGATTTTATCAAAAATATCTTAATTTATGGTCTGAAGATGAACGAAGGTCTTAACACTTAGGCTTTTTTGAACATGTCTCTTTGCCCGATTGATGTGGACTAATGTACATGTCTGTCAAGGCATAACTTGAATAGATTTTAAAAGGAAATGTTCACTCAAAAATAACAATTCCTTATGTTGTTCCAAACCTGTATGACTCAGCATCTACAAATTGCAAAAGAAGATATTTAAAGAATGTTAGTGGGGACTCTCTATAGATGAGTTAATAGCCTATTCATGGTGTTAAACAAAATTGCTAAATCACTGTAATCCTGTTCCTCAACTTTCCTGTCTGTCTTCACAGTCCCATAAAAAGAGCGAAAAGCATCAAAAACAGGCAAAAAAGTGCAATAAACACTATCACCAGATGAGGGAGCAAAATCCCTGAAACAGTTGGCACTGCTCAGCGTTTCAACAAGTGCACATTTACACCGCTGTTAGACAGACGACAGGGTGATGAACAGCGCATTCATATGAAGCAGTTTATTTTCAGCATAGTGGTCGACCACTATTGTGGGGGCAAGATGACAAACTTACATCTGCTCTGAAATAGATCCCACTCTGAGTGTGGACTGATGTCTTCACAATGCCCATAACCTAACATGCCCATGCTGCCAGCTCATGTCAGACCATGTGCCTACCCCCATTGTCTGCAGTGGAATGTGTGTTTATTTGCTCTCTTTAGCCCCAAAATAGCTGTTTTTTAACATTTGGACTGAGATAAAACAAACATGCAGTTCCTGCCGCCTGCACCGCACCCATGCATCACAATCCACAGCTCTCGAAAGTGATTTTTAACACTGATGGGTCACCGGGTGAGTTATTTGTTTGCAGAATTTTCCCATGGTAAAGCCACAGAGCACAAAGGCTTCATGGTGGCCCCTCCAAACCGCAGGGTAGGCGAGTGGACATAAGCCGCCATACACCCTCTTTTGAAAATGAAATTTATAGCACCTCATAAAACTCTATTCATCCTTATAATTCCTATATACAAACCAGAGTGCTGTCCACGAATCCTGTAAACTTGAAACTACCCTGAATTAAATGCTTAGCCTTTAAGATGTAGTGGCCCCGAAAACAACCTTATTGCCATTCTTAGATCTCATCAGGTGCTTCTTATTATGACATTATGAAAGAAGGATGCAAGTGAATATTTTCCTGTCATCCTTTGTGAAAAGACAATGTGT
>NW_027394946.1:0-12381 GCF_049309525.1 Garra rufa | reverse complement strand
TAATTATTGCCCTAATGGTGGGAATGGGGATTTTCAATGCGTTAGCTCTTTTCTTACAGCCACTTTCTATTTTGTGAAGCTCAACAAACTTGTTCTGCACATCAGAACTATGTTCATTGGTTTTACTCCTTGTGATGGATGATTAAGGGAATTTGGCCTTTGTGTTCCTCATATTTATAATCATGTGGAACAGAAAGTCATTGCTGGACAATTTTGTTCTTCTAAATGTAATATTAATGGGAAAATACTTCAGGAATATTTACTTTTATTTTAATTTCTAGGGTTGCCAATAATTGTGGACTAGATTTATTTTCACAGCCACCTTTGCTCATATTCACCAAGGGTGCCAATATTAGTGGAGGGCACTGTGTGGTATATGTGGATTTTCTTTTTTTTATTTAGTCCTCTACTGTAGCTCTCACATCTATCGTCTACATTCTGACATGGCACCTTAAGACACATCATGCCAGGTTTGACATCAATGATGTTAAACACTGGTTTCCACATGTCTTGTATTGTGACTGATTGATTACTTTAAATTACACTTACTATGGTTTGGCAGGTAGCACCACAAACGTCTCGGGTTACGTATGTAACCTTAGTTCCCTGAGGGAACGAGACGCCGCGTCAGGAACGCTATGGGGAACGCCATTGGCGGGCCGCACTCTGAACTGTGTATAACAACCAATGAAATGACGGGAGTGACGTCACAGGCGCGGTGACGTCATCGACCGGGAAGTATAAAACGCGTGCGTTTGAAGCCGGCGGCAGCTCTTTTAGGAATGAAGCGAGCGCCGCAGGGTGCGGGAATTATGGTCCGAGACGCGGCGTCTCGTTCCCTCAGGGAACTAAGGTTACATACGTAACCCGAGACGTTCCCTTCCGGGAACTCGAGCCGCGTCAGGAACGCTATGGGGAACGAGACTACCAACGCCCCCATAATTTCCGAGCCCTGCGAGTGTCTGCTCAACCAGGGTGGAAAAAGAGAGAGCCCTTGTCTAGCATTCCGCGGACAAGAAGGCCCTGTAGTCCTCGGCCCTCGGGCACACGAGGAATGGTAGTCTTCCTCTGTCTGGTCGCCAGCCAGAACGAGAGGTACTCCGCGGCCCTCAGGCACACGCAGAGTCTTAGTCCTTTGTCTGGGGGTTAGCCAGAACAAGAGGGACCGAATGACCACTGTCTAGCACTCGGCGGACAGATGGTGTAGGTAGTCCTTGGTCCAAGAGGACAATGCACTCGACCTCGAGAGTGCTCCCCGGCCCGCAGGCACATGGGGAATGGGGTTCTACCTCTGTCTGGTCTCCAACCAGAGCGAGAGGTGCTCCTCGGCCCTCAGGCACACGAGGAGTCTTAGTCCTTTGTCTGGGAGTAGCCAGAACAAGAGGGACTGCAACGACCACTGTCTAGCACTCGGCGGACAGATGGTGTTAGGTAGTCCTCGGTCCGCAGACCCACGAGGACAGTGCACTCGACCCCAAGAGTGCTCCTCGGCCCGCAGGCACACGAGGAATGGAGGTCTTCCTCTGTCTGGTCGCCAGCCAGAACGAGAGGTACTCCGCGGCCCTCAGGCACACGCAGAGTCTTAGTCCTTTGTCTGGGAGTTAGCCAGAACAAGAGGGACCGAATGACCACTGTCTAGCACTCGGCGGACAGATGGTGTGGGAAGTCCTCGGTCCGCAGACCCACGAGGACGGTGAGCTTGACCTCAAGGCTCCTCGGCCCTCGGGCACACGAGGAGAGGGTGATCCTTTGTCTGGGGGTTCAGCCAGAACAAGAGGGACCCAAGGCTCGGCCTGGAGCTCCGCCAGGACGCGAGGGAATAAGCCATTGTCTAGCATTACGCGGACAAGAGGGCACTGCAATCCCCGGCCCTCGGGCTCACGGGGAAGACAGTAGGGGCCTCAGCCTGGTAGCCAGCCAGTGCATGAGGCACTCCTCGGCCTTGTTCTAAGGCAGACGAGGAGTCTTAGTCCTTGGTCTGGGGGAAGCCAGAAACCAGAGGGACCGAAATACACTCGGTCTGATAGCATCCTGCGTCAGAACACGAGGAGAATTAAGCCATTGTGTAGCATTCCGCGGACAAGAGGGCTGTGCAGTTCTCGGCCCTCAGGCACACGAGAACCGTGACCTCTGCCTGGTTCGCCAGCCAGTGCGAGAGGTACTCCTCGGCCCTCGGGCTCACGAGGAGTCTTAGTCCTTTGTCTGGGAGTAGCCAGAACAAGAGGGACCGGAAGCTCGGCCTGGTAAGCCTACCGGGACGCGAGAGTATGAGCCTCTGTCTAGCATTACACGGACAAGAGGCTTTTAGGTCTGCTCCTCGGCCCTCAGGCTCACGAGGATGCAGGGACACTCCTCGGCCCTCGGGCACACGAGGAGTGTCGTGGCGAAAACGACTTCTCTTCTTTCCGCAGAAAGAATGCGCCTTGAGAAGTCTCCTCCTGGCTAGGGAGGTGGCTAACCCTCTAGGCCTAGCGCACTAGGCCGAGAGTACAGCCGAGCCTGGAGCGGCTCTGAGGTCAAGCTCATAGTACCTGACGAATGTCAGGGGCGAGGACCAATTGTCAGTGGCGAGGACCAACCCGCAGCATTGCAGATGTCCTGGAGGGGGACACCTGCTGTCAGAGCTTTTTGGAGGCAGGCAGCCTCAGAAGGAGTAAGTCTTGGCTCCCCATGGAGCTGGGAGACCAGAGGACTTGGAAGTAGTAGGAATGGCATCTGTGATCCATCTACTGATAGCTCTGAACGTGCCACATGCTTTCTTTGTGGCCGTATGTGCCCAGTGCGCATGCTGGACAGATATACTTCCCATTGGTCGCACTCCAAGAATGGAGGTAATAGAGGCTTGAGACCCCTCAGGGTCTCAACCTGAGTGCACCACCGAGGAAACCATACCGACGAGCCACCACGAGGGGCGTGGTAGGCCAATAAGCCGCCACGAACACCCTCAGGATGGAGTGAGCTGGTTTTGTGGGTTTGTGAGGACTCAGTACTGTACCAACGGGCAGTAACTTGGTCTAGATGGTGTTCGTGACACCATGAAGCAAACAGGTTCCACTTAAGGTTTCCTCGTGAAGGGAGCTCTGGATAGGAGCAGGGTCTCAACAACCTCGGTTGAGAGACCCGAGTCTATGAGTTGCGCCCCCCCAGGGGCCATACTCATAACTTTCCACCTCTCCATGTGGGGGTAGCAGGCCGCGCCCCCAGCTTGAGAGGGAAGGTCCAAGGCCATGGTTGGACTAGCCGTGACGATGCCGGCATGCTCTTTCCAGAACTCCAGGGTGCACAGTGATCGGGAGAATGTGTACAGACGCAGCCTCAGCCACGTCTGTACTATGGCGTCCAGTCCGGGCGGACCTGGAGGCACTAAGGAGAACCAGAGAGAACCTTGCGATATCTATCGAGTCGCCAGAGGTCCCAACTTCTGAGTCTCCATGCTTCATTACTTCCTGATGAAGCCTCGATCTCCCGACCGTGGAGGAAACGTGTGACCAGGGGGTACTTGCCCACTGAGAGGCCACCTAGAGGGGCGTGGAAGGCGTTTATAGCCGCCACGTAACCCTCAGGGTGGAGTGAGCTAGCCCTGCGGAAAGGCGAGACTGTAGGAACTCCAGAACTGTACCGGCCGGGCAGTTGACTGGGTCCAGGTGGCGCTCGCGGCACCATCTCGCGAATAAGTTCCACTTAAGGCCATACAGTTTCCTCGTAGAGGGAGCTCTGGATTGGAGAAGGGTCTCAACAACCTCGGTTGAGAGACCCGCTCCTATGAGTTGTGCCCCCTCAGGGGCCACACCCATAACCTCCACTTCTCTGGGTGGGGGTGGCATATTGCGCCCCCAGCCTGAGACAGAAGGTCCCTCCTGACGGGAATCTTCCACGGAGAGCCGTCTAGGAGAGATACCAGGTCCGAGAACCATACTCGTGCCGGCCAGTACGGGGCTACTAGTAGCAGCCGCACTTGAAACCGACGGACCTGTTCCAGAACTCCCGGGAGCAGAGCGATCGGGGGAAAGGCGTACAGACGCAGCCTCGGCCACGTCTGTGCCATGGCATCCAGCCCCAGTGGAGCTGGAGGAACTAGAGAGTACCAGAGGGGACAGTGCGATGTCTCTTGAGTCGCAAACAGGTCCACCTGTGCCTGGCCAAATGTTCTCCAGATCTGCTTCACCACCTCTGGGTGAAGCATCCATTCCCCGGGCCTCAGCCCCTGCCTGGCAGGACGTCTGCTCCCACGTCCAGAGATACTGGACTGCTCTCAGGGTTTCTTCCACATGGCCAAGGCACGTAGGCAGCGCCGCGTGACCTTGATCTTGCGAAATGGGTTTCCCCTCGGGGAGAACCGCCTGGTTTGAGCCACCACTGAAGTGGTCTCATAAGCAGCAGTCCAAAAGGTATCACGTTGGAAGCGGCTGCCATAAGACCTAACAGTACTTGGGACTGTAGACAGTGGGTGACGGGCCTAGCTTGACCGCATTTACTGCAGTAAGGATCGACTCGAACCGAGCAGGTGACATTCGTGCCTGCATCGTGGTCGAATCCCAGACTACACCTAGATAAGTGATTTTTAGAAATCACACCCTTCTTGGTGTTGAGTCTCAACCCCAATTCTTTCATGAGAGCGAGAACAACACCTCGATGTTGAGCCGCTAATTATTCTGAGCTGGCCAGAATCGACCAGTCGAGTATGCGGATGTCCTGGAGTCACGGAGGAGCCAGAGCAACATCTACACACTTCGTGAAAGTTCGGGTGAGAGCTAGGCCGAAAGGAAGTACTCTGTATTGGTGAGCTTTGCCCCTGAAAGCGAGCCTGAGAAACTTCCTGTACTGTCCTGTTCCAGACCCTGCTCGGGGTTTACCCCGCTGAAAGGTGTCGGCTTGGCGCCGAACTGAATAGTGTAACCTTTCTCTACAGTACGCAGGACCCACTTTGAAACATTTGGCAGTAGTTTCCACGCTGCCAGAGAGTTTACTTAGGGTACCAGCCTCTCGAGACTGGTGTCTGGATTTACTCGAGGAACTAACTCGGAGACCTGTAACAGCAAGCTGGCAGGAAGCTCCTGAACTAGCTCTTCGAGAGACCCCCGCGGGTTTCCGGGCGGAACAGCTAGAGGATGTTCGCGGGAGATAGCCGCGCCCTGTAACACTGGCAGGGTTAGCTGACTCATCTCCTGAGGGCCACGAAGGGGTCTGAAACCCGCACCCGGAGGTACGGTGCAAACCCCCTCGCGAGGGGCTGCCCTCAACGGCCCTGAGCCACAACCGTCAGGGCCGTTTAGGCGAGGACTTCCTGGATAGGAGGACGACCCTCAGGTCGAACCTCATCTTTTTCTTGGAAGCCCCCGACTTAGAGCGTTGCTTTCCGGGTCCTCTAGGCATAGCCGGAGGAACGCGGGCGGCATCGCTCTGTTTCTGCGCCTCTGATGTGGAGAGCTGGTACACGGCTGGGGTTTAAATCTTTCCCGTCAGGAACCCCGACACGTGTTCATTTGCTCATCAAGCCTGAAGTTTTATTAGGCGGCCTGAAGAGCAAAGACGGAGCCTTCAGAAATGATGCCTAGACCGGGGAACAGAGGCTGATAGCGTCTGTTCAACCCGCGGCGTCATCTTTACTTTCTAGTTTTTCCCAGATCTAAAACTCAATGTAGATCGGGAAGGACAGAAAGCTCCGTTTGGAAGTGCTGACATAGTCCGCAGGAAGCAAAACGTTTGCTTTTCTGCGGCTCATATCTTATTTAGCTAATGCACAGTCAGCACAACCACCAGCTCATCATGCTGAGGCGATCAGGGGGGGCGGTTAAATACTTTTGACAACGCACTTTACATCAACCTCCTTGGAGGAAGATATGGAAAGCGTTGAAAACCTTTCCTGGAGGGAAGTAACCGCATTGCGGGCTTCCTCATCCAGAAAAACGGTTTACCGATCCATCAGATAGGAGAGGAGATAGGGTATTTTTATAACACCCGTCTCCAGTCCCTCTAATAGATCGAGCCGCGATCTCAGCGAGTGCAGCAACCGCTCCGCCTCAGCGGAAGCGGGGCCAGACCCGCGAGAAACGCTGGCGAAGGCTCCCTCCTCGAAGAGAGCCTTCCGTGAAGCACCCGCAGTGGAGATTTTTACGCTCTCACTGTGGACAGTCAGCCTTTTCGAGGGCTGACTGTGCGTGCTCTACACTCAAGCAGACCACACATAGACTGTGTGTATCCCCACCAACAATGAAGCATTGGCAGGGAGGAACACTCTATCTATGTGGCTGCTTGTACCGCCTAGTTTCGTAACACTTCTTTCCCCCATGGTTGCATTTTAAAGGTCATACTACTCAAATAAAAGCCGTGCAAACTGGCACGAAAAAACAGCAGTATGACCGAGACAGACACAGACACAGAGCGCTCTCGCTGAATGACAAAAGCTGTCGCCGGCTTCAAACGCACGCGTTTTATACTTCCCGGTCGATGACGTCACCGCGCCTGTGACGTCACTCCCGTCATTTCATTGGTTGTTATACACAGTTCAGAGTGCGGCCCGCCAATGGCGTTCCCCATAGCGTTCCTGACGCGGCTCGAGTTCCCGGAAGGGAACCAATGTTTAAAATATAACACAAAGTAAACGTAAGGACATTATTTTAGTGTATGTAAACTTGTTGTATGAATATATTTGGCTGTAATGTTGTAATGCATATTGGTGTTTTTCCAGCATCTTGTGCCAGAGATACTGTCCACACACATGAAATAATCCAGAATAATTTTTTATTGATAAAGGATAATTCAAGGATAAGGAGAAGTATGTCTTTGACATGATTCTTTTTTTTTTCTTCTATATTTGATATTATCCACAAGGGGCTCAACTTGAGTCCTCTTGCTGTATTGTACACGACATGGCTTTGCTTCATGGTGAGTGCCAGCTATTCTCCCATAGCTACTGTGTAGAATCTGTTTATTTGACAAATGGAGCTCGTCTCTTCCTGCATTATGATAATCTCCTCCCCGCTGTTTTCTGTTTGCTTTGGCATTGAGCTGACGCTTTATTCCTGTGGGCTGGAGCTTGTATTGTGCGTTCATGTCTTCTCCAAAAGAGAGTAAAACAGCGAGAAGAAAAGCAGCACATAAAGTGGAATGGCACGCAGAGGAGCACTCAGACGTTCCTGTGACCCAATGCACAACAGTTATTAAGACTCTGTCTGTGCATTTCTCATTCACGCTTGTGCACGCAGATGTTTCCAAAGCACATTGCCCCATCGTTTGATCATAACAGATTCACCTCGCTGCATCACTTAATGTTCTTTTTCTCTTCTAATGGAATCAGATGGAATGGGGGCGTTTTCAATTTTAGTATACCCGTGGTTATAGCATTTGTGAGTGTATCTCTTTTGAAGGAATTGGCCCAGTTTACAGAAGCATGTTTCTGTTGAAAACTGGCCATTGGCCATGGAGTGCATTTTAAAATTCTCAGAAAAAAAAAATAGTAACTTAATTACCCACACAAAAACAATGGTAAAAGCACACATATTGACACTGATGAGCACAACTGAGCAGGGCTAGTCTTGCTAAGGAAAACACATTGACCTATCCAATATCCATCTAATTACACAGGCTTTCAGATCAGATGAATTAACCCAACAAACAACATGAGCGATTTGCAATGGCTGTGATTCAGCGATGCAATTTCCACTGATTTTATTGATGTACCAAAGGTAATTACAACTTAACCCAAACCATTACTGTTCAGTCAAACTCTGAAAAATCACAGTTAAAATGTCTGGAACTTTTGGTATGATAGCTGCACTGTATCTAATTATGTGGTCAGCTTTGTTTTTAAATATTTTTCAGTTACTACACTGGGTAGAGGTAATACACAATATCTCTGACCTACTGAAAGAATATGCACCTTTTTTTCTTTTTCTGGTCCTCTTGTCTGGTCCTTACTAAGCAGATTTGTGGATGTTTATCACATATTGGAATGATTTGAATGAAGTGGCATTATTGTCTGTATTCTCTGAAGAATTAAACTGAATTGGCCTGCAAAAATTGTTCATTAGCATTGTCATCATATATAATGCTGGTCATTAAAATAGATAACCTGCTATGCAATAATCCACAATACAATGAAACCAGTACGTTCTAAGGCCTGATTTGAATCAGATATTTGCAGATGTGTCTTAAGGCCCATTCACACCAAGCACGATAACGATAATTTAAAAGAATAGCAGAGTTCACGCCACGACTATAACAATAATGATACAGGGCAACAATATTGTTGGGATCACTTTCAGGGTCATTTTTTTTTTCCAGCTGATGAACGATAAAACTGTCCTGTTTAACTTTGTTGTGGGCTGGCCCCAGCCTACTGTGCCTGCAAAAAGCCAGCATGGGCCAGCAAGGAGATATTTGAAGGGATAGACCTTAGAGGCCTTGTCTCTCAACCAGTAAGATATTCTTTGCTTTGTGGAAGCCAGCCCTTTGCAGGCTCCACTATAACAAATACACTGATTAGACTTACTCCGCTTCCCAGTGCGATCTATGTAAATCTTTAGGGCCCAAACTAGAAATAACAAATGGACTGTTCCACCCACTGGAATGGGCATGGGAAAGAACAACGTGATCTCATGATAATTCTTATGTATTTTACATAAAATGTGGTTCTACAAAACGTACATTTACTTAAGTTTTTCCAGACACTAAAACATACAATACTGACGTATTTACAGCATCTAAACGTACAAATACATACGTATTTCTAGCATTTTAACGTATAATACTGACGTATTGACAACACCTAAAAACAAATCCTTATGAATACTGAAATCGTGGTATTTTATTATTTTTTTAGTTGTCATAGCAATGGCCTTATGTTTTTTAGTTGCATTATTAAATAGTTTAATCGTTTATTTAATATGAAATTATACAATTTCATATTCAGCAACAGCAATAAACCCGCGCTAAAGTGCTTTTTTCAAATTCAAATATTACCGCATCAGGAGGAAACATCAGGTTTTACGGTAGGAAAATCGAACGCTCATTGGCTCTCGCCTGCATTCGTCACAGATTACGACGTGCAGTGTTTTTTGGTGAGTTGTGTTTGAACAATGCGCGGGCGCATACACTTTGGGTGCATTTACGAAGTGGATCAGGATAACAATCTGGATAATATTTTCAGCGATTAACAATTTAAATTTTGCTCTGCACCTCAAACAAACCTACTGTATTCCGACAGGGAGGACTACGGCTGCAAACACATCGTCATTTGGATCACTTTTTGGTACGGCTGTTGACAGTTTTGCAATAAATAAATTATTGTGATTGCACTTTTATGTCTGTCATGTTTTTCTTTATTACTGTACAGAGATGGTTAACGTTAGGTAGGAGTGGGATTAACGACTATAAAAGTATATATTTTTATGCTATAATTTTATGCTTTATTACTAAAATGGTAATTTCCCTGCATATTTTGGCCAGTTACGTTTTGTATCCTTTTATATTCGCTATAAAATGGGTAGGTTTAGGTTTGGGGGTAGGTGAAGAGGGCCAAAAATCTAAATATCTTATTAATAAAATGATAAGAATGCATATTCGCTATAAAATGGCTAGGTTTGGGGTAGGTTAAGGGGGCTAAAAATCTAAATTGCTTAATAAAATGATGAAAAAAGCACTGATACAAATATCTTAATAAAATAAAAGAAACGTACATATTTTAATTTTTTTTAGCTAAATATACATAGCTATTTGTACGTTTTAAAAGTTTAATCTAAATTGTACGTTTTAGCATCAATAAAAACATACAAAAATTTACGTTTTGTGCCTCTAAACATTACGTATAAATACCTACGTATAAACAATGAGACCAGGCTGGAAAGAAGGTGGTAGAGGAAGACATCTTTGGAATGTGATGGCCAAACCATCCAGTCAGTCGGCTAGATTTAAATGAGCTGCAACCTTACAGCATTTTAATTCTTAATGGTCTCCACAACCTCAGTCAAGACCAAGTCTCTTTGTGAATGAATGGTGCGGTTTTATCTATTACAAACAAACTATCTATTACATACAGGCCGAAGGCATAGTGAGGGGATGCAGCGTCTCATTCTCTCTGGGAGAACCATGGTTACATGCATAACCTGAGATTTCCCCCCTCTAACGGGACACTACGGGGAACAAAATGCCAGCTATGCCATGCCACGGGGCATGCCTTTCCACCTGGTGAGAGAACACCAAGAAAGTGACAGATAAGCACCTAACCTTTCCTCAAAAATGGGCTGCTCACATAGCCTAGCAGAAATAGGTAACCCAGTTTCAGATAAAAGAGGGACATCCACCCTAAGTTAAGAACATAACTACACTCAGAAAGCTATGTTATATGAGCAACCCGCTGAGCAATTCCTTACCCAAGGACCACAGATAGAGGCCACCTACTTTGAAAACCAAGCAGGGTGAATAGTGAAGTCTAGATAGGGGCTCCAGGGGACCACTACTTAAAAAACCTATTTATGGCAGTAGTCACCGAGCTAGAAAACAGCTATCCTCAGATACCTACTCTCCAAAGGTCCCAACTAAAGATTGCCAAGACCACAGAGAGTGGACTATCTACTTAAAACCCTAACAGGGGAGACAGCACAGTCTAGGCAAGGGGCTCAAGGACACCACTACTTAAATTACCCTAACAGGGGAGACAGCACAGTCTAGGCAAGGGGCTCAAGGACACCACTACTTAAATTACCCTAACAGGGGGAGTACTTACAGAGCTAAAAATTAGCTATCCTCAGATAGCCATCCTCCAAAGGTCCTCAAACAACTATGTTTCAAAAGCAATGGGCTATCCATTTGAAAAATCCCAACAAAGAGGGAAGGACATGCAGGATTCATGGGGACCACCTGCTTGGAAGACACCCTGAAATCAGGGGAAGACACTCAACCTTTCTACCCAGACTGAGAATAACTCTGGAGGGGGAGTAAGGTATCATCTTCTGCACTCGACTCTCGAAAGAGGGAGGATCAGGAGAGTGCTGGCTCACTAGCCCTGTCTATGATCCTCAGATCGTGATGGACCTTAGAGGTAAAGAAGACCTAAACCAGCTAAAAAAGAGGCCCCCAAAAGCTGACCGACCACTCCTATGCCTTCCTGGAATTATAGGCCACCACCTCGGCGGATATGTCAAAGGAGCCCAGAAGGTCAATCTAACTACAGATGCAACATCATGACCATCATGGCCACCAAACATTGGTCTCATATGAGGCTGAGCCGCAAGACAAAAACAACTCGAGTTACTTAGAAAGGGAATTATTCTCAATGTAATAATTCAAATATTAAGGTTTTTTAAGGAATATCATATAAATAGCCCAAGTAGCCCTCTAGACAATATTATCCATTTAGGGTACCCTCACAAAAAGGTTGGAGACCCCTGCTCTAGAAGAAAGCTAAACAGGACCAAAGTGTTCTCATTTTAAAGCTCTCGCAGACCACCCAATCAGAAAGGCACTTTCCAAAATGACATGATCTCATTAATTCATTCTTATACACACACTCTCACAGACTTTCATCTCCCCAAAAAGAGAAATCCAGGGATGTAATGATGCAGATGGATTTTTATGGTGCTGGTGATGCTGAATGCAGACAATCTTCAGACATAATGGTGTTCCCCAAAGCCTAAGAAAACTGCTCTTCTTACCAATTATCAATAGTTCTGCTAATTCCCACCACTTTGTCAATGAGATTTTTAGAAAAATGCTCAACCAGTTTGTAGTCTACTTTGATGACATCCTGTTTTTCCCCAAGGAGAAGCAAGCAAAACTCTGTACATGTGAAATTCTGTTTGAATTTCACTTACTCATCTCAGAGTAGAAATGGATAAATCCAAGATTAAGGAGGTTAATGACTGGCCAACCCCCACAACTTTCAAAGAACTCCAGTGGTTCTTAGAATTCAGTTCCGCAATATAATCAGAATTATAGTACCATTGCTTCTTCAATCACCTCTTCACTACTAAAGGAAAGCCACAGAAGTTGACATGGATCAAGACTCCTCAGGAGAAGAATGGAAACACTGGCTGGAGAGCTTAATCCTGTCCATGTGATCACGGATCATAAGAACCTCAAATATATCAAATATTGCAAGAGGCAAACCCAAGGCAAGCCCATTGGGCTCTATTTTCACCAGGTTAAATTTCACAGTTACCAGGCACTAACAAGGAACACATTAGATTTGTCAAATTCCTCTCCTACCCCCATCCGTTGCAATTTCTACAGTAAGACGGGGACATTAGCTGAAACACTTTTCTATCAGGTCTTCATGGTTTTTAATGGATTGACTGAGGATATTGTCACCAACAGAGTGCCCAGAGTATGAAAAATGTTTTTATCACCTCAAGATTAATGTTTCTCTAATGTCTGGTTATCATC
>NW_027394945.1:0-12383 GCF_049309525.1 Garra rufa | reverse complement strand
GAAACTTTGTAGAAAAAAGGTATTTACTTTAGTGGCTTAACAGATTACTTGCTTCGGTCTGACTGGCTGTTTTTTTGTTTCTAGTCTTTAATGATACTTTTGACACTAGATCAGTGGTTCACAACTTTTTGTCCTTGAAATCCCCATCTGATTATGCAAATGTAATTGTAATAGGTATTAAATACAACCCATACAGTCAAACCAAAATGTATTCAGGCACCTTCAACATTTCTCACATTATTACAGTTTATTTGCTGTACTTTAGAAAATGGTAATAAAATATGACAAGAACTCAAGAGTTAAACTGTGTCAGAACAAATTCATCTTGATAATCACAAATTAACTACAGTCAAACCTGAATATATTCAGACACCTTCAAACTTTCTCACATTATCACAGTTTATTCGTTATAGTTTAGAAAATGGTAATAAATATGACTAGAACTCAAGAGTTAAACTGTGACAGAACAAATTCATCTGGATAATGTCAGATAACTTTGATAGAAGGGTATGTAACAAAACATGGTTAGGTCAAAGTGTCAAACCAAATTTTTTTGGTCAAGTAGTCCACAATGTGACTCAAGAAGACAAAATAAGACTTTTTGGGTATAATATGTCACGGTTTACTTTATTTTGCTATCTTTACCTAAATAAATAAACTACAGTGTTCTGCACCCACTAGTGAAAAAAATTATAAAAAATGTATCTGGTGTCTGAATAATTTTTGGTTTGACTGTAAGTGTAATTAAACATTAAATATAATTCAAATTTAAATAAAAGATAAACTAATTGCATTTTGTTGAATTATTATAATTCAATGTCATTGTATTGTTTTCATTTAATTGTAACGCAGGACTCTGGGAAGCGTGTAAGATCCAGATGCGAGCTTTATTAAACACAGCGTAGTAAAGACAGGCAGGGTCGAACAACAGCAAACAGGAACACGTAGGCAAGACAAAAAGCGTAATCCGGTAAACAGGCAGAACGTCAAAAATCCAGTGAGTAGTCCGAAAAGTAACAAATAAACAATGCAATGAAACAAGGCAAAACTATGGCAAGTAAACAGAACAAAACAATGGCAAAAATAACTGTGACTATGAACAAAACCGTAGGAAAAACAAGGCAATGAAACAAGAGAAAACACTTAGTAGAATCCGCACAGCAAAACAATACTTCGCGAAGCCTGTTTGGTTTAGGCCCTGCTTAAATGGCCACCAAACAGGAAGTTACCAACGAGGCAGCAGAGGGAGCAGCAACAGTCAGTTCATGGGTAAGGGCTCCCTCTGCTGGCTTGGCATCACATTAATAATATTTAGCTCTCTCTTATTTATACAAAAATGTTCTCCTACCTAAAGCAGAATAACTTAGATCAGGTTACTTTTTTGTGAAATCTGGCATTCCCACACTTGGACCTTTAATAAACAGTAATAAACAGGGAACAGTTCAGAATGGAGGGTGAATTCTCTGGGAAATGTTTTGAAACTAACAGTTCAAAGGCAGACTAGTTGTAAATGATGTGAATCTCCCCTTCCACCACATCCAAAAGGTCCTCTGTTGGATTGAGGTCTGGTGACTGTAGAGGCCATTACAGTGTAGTGAACTCTTCGTCACGTTCAAGAAAACAATTTGAAATGATTTGAGCTTTGTGACATGATGGCATGTTATCCTGCTAGAAGCATCACAAGATGGTACATTGTAGTCATGAAAGGATGGGTGGAATTAGTAAATCGAACCATTGATACAAGGTAGGCAGGATGGATCCATGCTTATATTTTGTCCATGACCCTATCAGTCCGAATGTCACAGCATAAATCAAGACTCAGGCAATCTTTTTAACAAAAACTTCTGTTTCCCAGCTTTGGTGAGCCTGTAAAAATTCTAGCCTTAGTTTCCTGTTTTTAGCTGACAGGAGTATCATGCAGTGTGGTCTGCTGCTGCTGTAGCCTGTCTGCTTCAAGGTTTGACGTTTTGAGCATTCAGAGATGCTCTTCTGCATACCTTGGTTGTAACGAGTGGTTATTTGAGTTACTGTTGCCTGTTCTCCTCTGACCTTTGGCATCAGTAAGGCACAGAACACAGACCATTCTTTGCAAGAGCTAGAGATGGTTGTGCATGAAAATCCAAGCAGATCTGCAGTTTCTGAAATACTTAGACCAGCCCGTTTGGCACCAACAACCATGTTGCATTGAAAGTCACTTAAATTACCTTTTTTCGCTATTCTGATGCTCAGTTTGAAGTTCAGCAGATTGTCTTGACTATGTCTACATGCCTAAATGTATTATGTTTAGATTAGATTTTTACGTTACTGAGCTGAACAGGTAAGAAAGTGTCCGGTGAGTGTATTTTATATGTAATAATGGGCTGTGCTATCCAAGTCACTCCAGGAGGGGGCACAACAACCTTACCTTTAAATCCCACAAAAGCTCACCCTCAATGAAAGACTGACACAAAAAGAACTGTTGTAAATAATAAGCAACATTCTCCACTCCACTTTTTCAGTGCAGTCGATTAGAATAGTAGTTGTTCTTGTTTATTGTGATATGTTTGACATGTTGATGTCCCAGCTTCCAGCACTTTTGATTACATTTGGGAAAAGTGAAAGAAAAGTGTGTTAAACCATTGGGAGCGAGCTTTTATAACAGAGGGATGTAATGAAACTATGACAGTAGCAGAAATGTCAAAAACAGAATATTTCCCCTTTGCATTTTAGAAAGACATTTGAGAACATTTTAAAATATCTTGCATTTTACCACTGGTGACCTTGTAAAATTTAATTTGATTAAATTGATTTGCATTTTAATGAGTGAAATAAGTATTTGACCCCTTCGCAAAACATGATTAAGCAAAACCCTTGCTGGCAATCACAGAGGTCAGACATTCCTTGTAGTTGGCCACCAAGTTTGCACACATCTCAGGAGGGATTTTGTCCCACTCCTCAGTGCAGATCCTCTCCAAGTCATTAGGGTTTCAAGGCTGACGTTTGGCAACTCAGACCTTCAGCTCCCTCCACAGATTTTCTGTAAGAATAAGTATTAATGTGCTTCTTCTTGAGCCACTCCTTTGTTGTCTTGGCCGTGTGTTTTGGGTCATTGTCATGCTGGAATACCCTTCCACGATCCATTTTTATTGGCCTGGCTGGATTCCATGCCCTGGCCCTGAGGATATATGGCCAGGTCTATCGTTCCTTTGATGTGGTGCAGTTGTCCTGCCCCTTTAGCAGAAAAACACCCCCAAAGTATAATGTATCCATCTTAATGTTTGATGGTGGGGATGGTGTTCTTGGGGTCATAGGCAGTATTCCTCCTACTTTCACCCAGTTCTCCTCTGAATCATTCAGATGTTCATTGGTAAGCTTCAGACGGGCCTGTACATGTGCTTTCTTGAGCAGTGGGACCTTGCAGGCACTGCAGGATTTCAGTCCTTTACAGCATAGTGTGTTACTAGTTGTTTTCTTGGTGACTATGGTCCCAGCTGCCTTGAGATCATTGTCAATATCCTTCAGTGTAGTTCTGGGCTGATTCCTGACCATTCTCATGATCATTGAAACTCCAAGAGATCTTGCATTGAGCCTCAGACCGAGGGAGATTGACAGTTATTTTGTGTTTCTTCCATTTACGAATAATAGCACCAACTTTTGTCACCTTCTCACCAAGCTGCTTGGCGAGGGCTTGTTGCACATTCCAGCCTTGTGTAGGTTTACAATCTTGTCCATGACATCCTTGGACAGCTTTTTGGTCTTGGCCATGGTGGAGCGTTTGGAATATGATTGATTGATTGCTTCTGTGGACAGGTGTCTTTTATACGGGTAACAAACTGAGATTAGGAGCACTCCCTTTAAGAGAGTGATCCTAATCTCAGTTTGTGGCCTGTATAAAAAAGACACCTGTCCACAGAAGCAACCAATTAATCAGATTCCAAACTCTCCACCAGAACCAGAAATCTTGTTGATTGATAGGGGATCAAATACTTACTTCACTCATTAATATTTAAATCCATTTATAACTTGTTTAAATTAATTTTTTTATTGATGGTTTTTATTGGTATTCTGTCTCTCACTGTTAAAATAAACCAACCATTAAAATTATAGACTGATAATTTATTTGTCAGTGGCCAAACGTACAAAATCAGCAATGGATCAAATATTTTTTTTTCCTCACTGTATAGCACATGACCATTTGCTTTCTTTACAGCCTTTATTTGTTATCCAATGATAAACTTAAATAAGCTTATTTTAACATACAATGCATAAACTTTAAAAAACTTCAGATTGGAACTTGAGCAGGTGAAAGCTGAAAATCAAAGAAGAAAAGCTGAGAATTCATCTATAATACATGTAGTATTCAGCTCTGCGGTTCAATAGAATGTTACTGAAGAATGGCACTGCAGGAATCTAAAACATGCTCTGTTATAGATACATGCGCTTTTCCATGAGTCAGTCTGACAATGAATCTATTATTTATGTAGCAAATTCTTTTTGTTAAGCTAATAATACAATAAAGTCTTTATTGAAAGCAACTTGCTCTTTAAATAACTAATGTTCAGATAACTGTTTAAAGTTGTTTAAGTGTGAAAGTTTGAGGCCAGTTTTGCCTTAAGGCACACTAATTATCAGTGATGGTACAAGATGAGCGACATTGGGACTGTGTGTCTTTTCCACTAAATAAACTGTTGCACAAGGCAAATGGGCTTCTAACAGGTGCTCAGTGCACTTAAAAGAAATGTCTTTCTACAAATACATATCCAGCTGTTTTGTATGAACAGCAGCATTCTAGACACGCAAGAGGTATTACGAGTTCAGTCTTTCTAAAACCTTGCCCTTGTCTCAGTGAACACCTTTAATTTCCTTCTTCAGGTTATATTATCCTTTATCGGTGTTGTGCTTTGTGTATTGGCCAAAGGGTTTATTGCCTTATCTCACTGAATGCATTTGTCTCATTATGTTAGAAGCCATATTATTAGACCTAGGCCTCTTTGTACAGGCTGAGTTAATTATACAATGAAAATAAAGAGTAAAACAACCCATTGTATGTAATTTTAAGTATCATAAACATACATTTTTTAGTTTTTCAATTAAACTCATGGATGGTATTGTGTCTCATGGCTCTTTGGATCACTGAAATAAATCTCAGACACCTGTGATAAATAGTTTGCCAAATGAGCCCAATTAAAGGAAAAGTACTTAAAAAGGACGTTCCACATTATTAAGCAGGCGACAGGTTTCAAGCAATATGGGAAAGAAAATGGATCTCTCTGCTGCCGAAAAGCGTCAAATAGTGCAATGCCTTGGACAAGGTATGAAAACATTAGATATTTCACAAAAACTTAAGCATGATCATTGTTCTGTGAAGAGATTTGTGGCTGATTCAGAGCACAGACGGGTTTGTGCAGATAAAGGCAGAATGAGGAAGGTTTCTGCCAGACAAATTCATCGGATTAAGAGAGCAGCTGCTAAAATGCCATTACAAAGCAGTAAACAGGTATTTGAAGCTGCTGGTGCCTCTGGAGTCCCACGAACCTCAAGGTGTAGGATCCTCCAGAGGCTTGCAGTTGTGCATAAACCTACTATTCGGCCACCCCTAACCAATGCTCACAAGCAGAAATGGTTGCAGTGGGCCCAGACATACATCAAGACTAATTTTCAAACAGTCTTGTTTACTGATGAGTGTCGTGCATCCCTGAATGTTCCTAATGGATAGAGTAGTGGATGATCCATGTCCCAACAAGGCTGCAACTTCAACAAGGAGGTGGTGGAGTCATGTTTTGGGTGGAATCATAGGGAGAGAGCTGGTAGGCCCCTTTAGGGTCCCTGAAGGTGTGAAAATGACCTCGGCAAAGTATGTCGATTTTTTGACTGACCGTTTTCTTCCATGGTACAAAAAAAGAACTATGCCTTCCGTAGCAAAATCATCTTCACGCATGACAACGCACCATCTCATGCTGCAAAGAATACATCTGTGTCATTGGCTGCTATGGGCATAAAAGATGAGAAACTCATGGTGTGGCGACCATCCTCCCCTGACCTCAACCAGATTGAGAACCTTTGGAGCATCCTCAAGCAAAAGATCTATGAGGGTGGGAGGCAGTTTGCATCAAAACAGAAGCTCTGGGAGGCTATTCTGACATCCTGCAAACAAATTAAAGCAGAAACTTTCCAAAAACTCACAAGTTCAATGGATGCAAGAATTGTAAAGGTGATATCAAAGAAGGGGTCCTATGTTAAGTTGTAACTTGCCCTGTTAGGATGTTTTTGATTGAAATAGCTTTTGATTTCAGTAAATATGACCACCCAATGCTGCAAATGCCTGTTTTCAGTTCTTTACAACCTATAAAATGTTTTAACTCTGTTGTGCATAATAATTTGGAACAGTGCATTTTCAGTTTTTTATTTTTGAAATAAATACTGTGATCATTAGGAGGTTTGTTCAATAAAATTCGAATTATACCCAAATGGTTGATTACTTGAAAATTATACTGACTGTCATTTGCATTGACTAATTATAAAAATCAGAGAAAGATACCATTTGCATAATAATTTGGAACGCGGTGTATAAATTACTGTGAAATTATCTGATACACTCAAGTTTGGTTCATGGAAATCTCTTCTAAAGAACTGATGATCTGAATTAAGTGTGTTAAATAAGAGAGACATGCAAAATGATAGTGGTTGGGTGACAACCGGAATTGAGAACCACAAGTGCACACAGGTGGTATAAATGTCTTGAATATCCAGACTTATGACTATTAGCCTAAATTCTGGTCCACTCTGCAGCTTTTTCACCTTGGGTGTTTGATGTTTTGTGTTTTACATGGGGATTAAGGCCTGCCACGTCATCAAATGTCACTGAAGTCCGTCTTAATCAGAAGGATCCTTGAAAGGCAACCTTTGTTTCGCGTCCTTCATTCAGCTGATGCTTTGCAACCTTTAATCACCCACAATCCTTTGTACACATTCCAAATCACAAAAATAAACTGACGAAAAAGAGTCAGTACTGAGCTTGTCTGAGTTCGTTATGAAATGTAAGATAAAAATAAAGCTTTCGGACATGAAAACGTCAATGTTATATTTTGTTTTGGTGAAAATTACTCAGTTAACACTAAACTGCCAATAATGTAAGCCACTGGGGGACTGTAGACGGCTGGGATTCATTATAATGGATTATTAGAAAGCCAGATAATAAAAAGATTTGTAAAACAAAGTATTTTTCCAAAATTAAGTTTTTATTAGTATTAGTCTTAGTGAGAAGCACTCATTGTTACAGATATGTTTAATTAGTTTTTGTTTCCTGGACTTTTTTTGTTTGATTTCATTTCATATATTGGATAATTTATTCAGCACTTTTGCCGTCTTGCCATCTGAAATTATTATTCTGAACTACGGCAAACTTTAACTATCCAGTGGAGCTTCCAGACCTTAGGACTTGACTTGAAAGAGAGTTTGTCTGGAGAGTTTCTATCCCTGATCCAGAACACAGCCCAACCCAGAGCCCAGCCAGCCATCACCCCGCTGCACGGAGCAGTTGCATAAGACCACAGCAGATGGAGAGCCAGAGACCGCCACGACAAATGAGCCATTGCCCCGGGGCACGAGCCTTTATGACATGTCTGACCTGGTGCGCAAACTGACAAAATTGCATGTGCCAGTGGGAGTTTTAAAGGAGGATGAGGGAATGAAAAGAAGCCCCAACCATACTCCCGCCACTGAGGATGAGCTACGTCTAGACTCAGCCAGAATTTCAGATGTTTTTGAAGATGATAAGCTGAGCACCATTTGGGTGTCTTGTCTCGCCTTGGGTCTTCCATTCTCTTCGCCTTGAGGATCCCTTGTCTCTGCCTCCAGCCTCCAAATCCTGTACTCTACTTTGGTCCTGAGATCCATCGGCTCTGCCTTGGCTCCTTGCTTCCTTGTCTCCACTATGGTCTGTCATCCCACTGGCTCCACCAGGCTGCCTTGTCTCTCCTTGGTTAGTTGTCGACCCTCCATCGCTACGGGATTTCACTCCTCCGGCTTCACCTTGTCCCTCCATCTCCTCTGTCTCTGTCTGGCTCCTTCTTCCCTGGGGCTTCTCCTTGGTCCTCAGTCACTACGGCTCCACCGCTTTCTTCTTGGGTCCCCGTCTCTGCCTAAGTCGCATGAGCCATTAATTCCGCCTTGGCCCTTCAGACTTACGATGTCACCCTGGTGCTTTGGCTATCTGTCTCCGCCCCGGGCTCCTCCTCCATTGACTTTGCCTCTGTCAGCTACCTGATGTTGTCAGACTTACCTCAACCATTGCTTCTCCCACCATCGACTCCGACATGGGCTATCATCCCTGCTCTACTCTGGGTCTGGTACAGCGGGCATCTTCCATCATTGCTTACCAGGGCTTCTATGCTGTCTGCCTGTCACCAGCGATCCATCCATTTTCCTGCTCTTGTCACTAACCCTTCTCCATCTCCTTGCCCACATCTTAAGCTCCCACCATCCCCCCTCTTCTGTTTATTATTGTTATTGTTTCGGCGCAAGTTTGTGCCTTCCAGAGGGAGGGTGTAATGTCACGGATATGTTTAGTTAGTTTCTGTTTCCTTGACTTTTAGTTTGTTTTCATTCCCTTTGTTTTATCTTCCTGGTTGTCTTGTGTTGTCATGGTTTCTGATTTGATTAGTTCTTTGGTTCAGCTGTGTGTCATTAATTAACCTTGTTTGTGTCAGTATTTAAGTTCTTTCTTTTCCTGTTCAGGGTCTGGTCTCATTTACGTTTATGGTGTTGCACCTCCCCTCTGTGCTGTTTGCCAGTGTGTTTTGGCATAAAGACTTTATGTTAAGGACTAAACTCAGTTCCCTGCCTGTCCGTCAGCAGCACTTTATAACAATCATATTTAGTATATTTTCACTCACTGTTACAAACAGGCAACATTCTCAATGACAATTGCCTTTACATAACCATTGAATGTGTTGTATGGGAAGCACCTGTAAATGAGGCAGCAAGAGTTGCAAGAAAAGGCTTTAATCATCTATACATTATTTAAGGCAATTCTTTTAATGAGGATTTTAAACTGGTATAAAATTTTATACTGTTATTGTCCCCCATATTTCATTGCTGTATAATGTGGCAAGCCTAAAGGAACAAAATTAACTAAGCTGGCAAGTAAACTCCCTAGTATCAGAGCAGCACAGATATTTGCTAATTGTCTTATTTAGATTTACAGTACCAAAGCCGCTTTCCTTGCTTGTTATGAAGAAAACAAAGAGTTCACAATGACTGTGCTGGTCTTGAGAATGTTGCACAATTTACTTGAATCTAAAAACTGTTATCGGGCTACATTTAGTAGACATAAAACTGTTACATATGCTGTATTTAGTAGACATTTTTATTCAACCTGGTCTTATGACTAAAACATAGCGCTGGGAACTTTTCTCGCAAGAGACAACATGTGACGTTGGCTTTGTAATATCACCATAGTTAGGGCGGGTCTAAGGTAAGATGGCTGTGTCAATCAACTATTGTGGGAGTGGTCTTGTCAGTATGATGTCACACAGACAAGAAGCTAAGAATAAGTTATGATTTATATGCATTTTTAGAAAAGCACTGGGTGGATTTGTATCAATATAGGGTGGTTGTGTACGCACACTGCCAACACATTTATGTTCAAACAACATGTAAAAGTGAGTTTTGAATCTGATGACCCCTTTAATAAAAAGTATTTTTTATTTTTTTTTTGCATTCCACAGAAGAAGGTCATACAAGTTTGTGTGATGATGATGATGGTGATTTTTGGTTGAACTGTTCTATTGAGGGGTATAAAACCATCCAGTCAGATTTGAGAGCTGCCTTTTTGTGTGCAATATCCATTAGATAGTTTGTGAATAGATTGTAGATGGCCCATTAGGCTTTATGTTTGAGGCTGAGACTACAGTAATTGTACACCAGTGCAAATTCATCAGCAAAACTGTCAAAATTTACATTCTGTGTTCTGGTCAGTTATACTGTTATAGGTCTACTGTTAATAATCTCTGTTCCTTTTTTAGTCCATGTTTCCTCTGTTTAGGACTTTAGCTCATGTCTCCTTTGTGTAGTTTCTGATTATGCCCTTGTTTGTCTCCTAGGTTACTGATTAATCCTTGTGTGTTAGAACTGTGGCTTGTTCATCATCATCTTTGTTCAGTGTTTTTAATACCATCTGTTTGTTTCAGTTCTGTTGTCATCATAGATAGTTTGCTCTATTTTGTGTTGATAGTTTTTGCCTAAAAACTAGAATTACACTATAGCCCTTGTTTGTTTGGATTTATAAATATACAGCTACAATTAGATCCTGCCTCAAACTATTCTTTGTCCCTGCAACCAGCCCTTGAGAAAAAACAACAACAAGATACAAATAAACCTAAAATCTCTTAAACCAAATAAAACCTTCCATACTAGATAAAACATTATAGAAAACAAAGGAGTCTGTAACACTGTGGATTATAGAACATTATTAACTAGTTGCTTATTAGCATATTCTGTTTGTTTATCAGTACTTAAAAACCACATATTAATGCTTTATTCTGCACAACCATTTTCTAGATCCATCAACCCTACCCCATACCAAAACATACAGTAGGGAGGAAAGTTAACGCTTAGTTAATAATGAGTGTTCTTCATTTCTAAGGTGTTACCAAGGAGTCTTATATATTAGTTTTACACAGACTAATTAGACTAAGCAAGGAACTGATGCAAATTATAAGGGAAATAGGAAGGAAACAGAAACAAGAAACAGGGCATTTTCAAAATAAGAGTTCAAATGTACTGTGACAGCTTTCCCCAACTTTCCTGTTATTTTAGACAGCTGAAGACATATTTTTTTACTGTAGTTTTTAAGGCAGCAAGTTTCTCTCACACCTGTCTGCGTCAATATAGGCAAATGTTGTTGCAGATGTTCAGAGCCGTAACAAGGCATGCATCATCACTGGAGAGTGGAAAATGGCTCAAGAAGATGAGCTACAACTTCTTTTCCCATATCATATTTCTCTCCTTTTCTTTGCACAGTCAAGTTAAATGGATAGTTCACCCAAAAATGAAAATTTGATGTTTATCTGCTTACCCCAGGGCATCCAAGATGTAGGTGACTTTGTTTCCTCAGCAGAACACAAACAAAGATTTTTAACAAAAAACGGTGCAGTCTGCCAGCCAAATAATGGATGTGGATGGGCACCAGACCTTTAAAAGTAAACAAAAACATGCACAGACAAATCCAAATTACCAAATTACCCTGCGACTCGTGACGGTACATTGATGTCTTAAGACACAAAACAATGTTTTTTTTTGCGAGAAACTGAACAGTATTTATATAATTTTTTACCTTTGATACACAGCCACGTCCATCTGTCCTGAGCACGAGCTTGTCATCCGGCTCGTTACATGTGAATGTGCTCTGGCTTAGAATACGCAAACACCGTAAGGGGAAATCGGTGAAAAGTCCCGGATGAGTTTGCGTACACTGTAACGAATTGCTGTAAAAATTTTAACTTTGATTTGAAGAATGCGTTAATCCAGCCCATTGTCCTGTCTGGCCTGCTCGCAGCATATTACATATTCTGGACTAACCTTACCAGGAGGAGACAGACGGAGCTTTGGAGTTGATTCAAAGGTAATAGTTGCATTCTAACAATCTGAGTACCTGCATTTTACATGTAGATATGATAGAATATGTTTCTCAACTCAAGAAGAGAGACATTTTTTTAGGGAGAATAATTCAAGCTAAAACCAGTGTGAATTACATATTGTCTGCTTCCTGACTGTTTTGTAGATATTTATCCTGAGAGAGAAACAAAGAAGTCAAAAGACAAAGACCCATTTAAAACGAAGAAACCAGTTAAAGTGAGCCCAAGTTACCAGTCTTCTTTGCAATGCGAAGGATTTTCAGTGGAATTACTGACATGTAAGTACATATACACCAAGATCTTTTTCCTTTTATTATGTTCTTTTATCCTTTATATACACTAGCGTTCAAAAGTTTGTGATCAGTAGGTTTTATGTTTTGAAATAAGTATCTTCTGCTCATCAAGGCTGCATTTAATTGATCAAAAATACAGAAAAAAATATAATGTTGTGAAATATTATTAAAATTTAAAATGTTTTATCCATTTTAATATACTTAAAAATGTAATTTATTTCTGAATTTTCAGCATCAATACTCTAGTCTTCTAATTACTCCAGTGTCACATGATCCTTTAGAAATTATTGTATATGCTGATTTATTATCAATGTTAGAAGCAATTGTGCTGCTTAATATTGTTAATAATGTGTGATACTTTTTTCAGGATTCTTTCATGATTTTTTTTTTTTACTTTTATCCAACAAGTATGTTACATTGAAATTGATTGTAAAGATTTATATTTTTTTAGATAAAATTTTTCTTTTAAATAACT
>NW_027394944.1:0-12408 GCF_049309525.1 Garra rufa | reverse complement strand
AAATGGTGGCGTGAAAGAGTGTGCATGAGTGTATGCAGTCAGTTATTTGAAGATACACTGCAGAGAGTCACACGATAAAGTCACATATTAAAACATTAATTTTAAAACTAAGCTTCTAAAAATAAGCTTTCAAAACTAAACTAAAACTAAGCTTTACAAACTAATATAATTTGTATAAATTACAATTTTTATTCTATACTTAGTATCTAATAAAAAGATAAAAACATAATACAATTAAACTATTTATTATATATTTTTAATACATTCTTTATTTTTGTATTGCTTCCTAATAAAGCATTTATTTTAAAACTAAGCTACAACCATGCTTTTAAAACTAATAAAAGTTAAATTTTTTATTATATACTCAGTTTATTTGTATTATTTTTTATTAGATATAATTTTTTTTTATAATTTTTTTAATGCTTTCTAATAAAACATTTTAAAACTAAGCTACAACAATGCTTTTGAAACTAAGCTTAAACTAAGTTTTTAAAACTGAACTAAAACTAAGCTTTTAAAACAAATATATTTTTTATTAAATTATTTTTATTATTTACTCAGTTTATTTGTATTTATTTATATATTTTTATCAGACATCATTTATATATATATTTATTTATTTATATTTTTTATTGCTTCCTAATAAAACTAAGCGTTTAAAAACAAGCGCTTAAAACTTTAGCTTTTAAAACTAAACTAAGCTAAAACGAAGCTATTAAAACTAAGCATTTAACACAAAGTGTTTAAAACTAAGCGTCTAAAACTAACTTTTAAACCTATTGGGATACCAAGTACTGCAGTAACTTCCTCAGAGTGATAAATCATTGAACCACTATATAATATATATATATTATAAATTTAATTTATACATTTCATGAATTTCATTTGTCAGCAACAGGCTTATTATAGTAACATAACACTAAAACTATAACCAACACCATAAAAATTATGTTACTTCAAATAAAGTAAACACACACACACACACACACGTACATACATATACATACATATTTATATATAAGGGTCATATCACAGAAACATATTTGTATTTTTTATTAGATATAATTTTTTCATCATTATTACATAGTATTTAACACAAAAGCATTTAAGTGTCTAAACTAAGCTTTTAAAACTAATAATTTTTAATAAATTATTTTATTATATACTCTGTGTACTCTATGTATTTGTTTTTATATTTGTATTAGATTAAATTTTTATATATATTTAATATTTTTTTTTATTTGTATATTTTTTGTATTTTTATTGCTTCCTAATAAAACAGTTTTTAAAACTGTTCATCTAAAACTATGCTTTTGACACTAAACTTTTAAAACAAATAACTTATTAAATTAATTAATTAATTATATACAAAGATATAATTATTTTTATATTTTTGTATATATTTTTATAAATCGTTTTAATGTTTATTGCTTCCTAATAAAAACATTTATTTTAAAACTAAGCTACAACCACGCTTTTAAAACTAATATTTTTTATTCAAATTTTATTATATTTATATGTATAATTATATAATTATTATTATATATTATATATATTATTTTTTATATATTTTTTATTAGATATCATTTTTCGTATATAATTTTTCTATACATTCTTTCTTTTTTGCTTCCTAATAAAACGTTTATTTTAAAACTAAGCTACAAACATGCTTTTAAAACCAAGTGTTTAAAACTAAGCTTTTAAAACTAATATACTTTTTTTATTAAATTATCATTTTTATTTCATACTCAGTTTAATTGTATTATTTTTCATATTTTTATTAGATATTTAAAATGTTTTATATAATTTTGTATACATTATATTTTTTATTGCTCCCTAATAAAGCATTTATTTTAAAACTAAGCTACAAGCATCTTTTTAAAACTATTTATTTTAATTCAAATTTTATTTTATACTCAGTTTATTTGTATTATTTTTTATATTTTTATTAGATATCATTTTTGGTATATAATTTTTCTATACATTATTTCTTTTTTTATTGCTTCCTAATAAAACGTTTATTTTAAAACTAAGCTACAACCATGCTTTTATACTGTCATGAATTGAGTCGTCCTGTCATTAACTCTTGCACTACACATCATGGACTTCAGCCCCCACAAGCCACTGCACTAATCACTGCATTCACCTGCTCCCTGTTTCTCACTGCACTGATCACTGCACACACCAGCTGCAGCTCATCACACAGACAGCTTATATGTCACTCACACACACAACTTCCTCGCAAAGTCTTGTATTGCCCCGGCTGCATTTCTAAGCGTTTTCCCAGTTTCCTAGTCTCCGTGTTTTCAGAGTTTCCTAGTTTATTCCTGGTTTTGTTTCCTGTTTTCTCTGTTTGTTTCTGTTGTTACTTTGGACTGCCCATTTGGTTTTTTACTCACGCTTGGTTACTGGTTTACTCTCTGGATTATCTTCGCTGTTGTTGTTTGCAGGTGTTGACCCTGTTTGCTCCGACTACGATCTTGAAAATAAAATGCTGCAAATGGATCCGCACGTCTCAGTCTCCCTGTTACATATACAATACTAATACAATACTAATACATGTTTATTAAATTTAAATTTGTATTATATACTCAGTTTATTTGTATTATTGTTTTGTATTTTTATTAGAAATATTTGTATAGCTTCCTAATAAAACATTTCTTTTCAAACTAAAACCATGCTTATAATTTTTTTATTAAATTCAAAGTTTTATTATATATACAGCTTCTTTTTTATATATTTTATTATATTATTTTTATTATTTTTTTGTATAATTTTTGTTATAATTTTTCATACATTTTTATATTTTTTACTTTTTTTTGTTTTATATAATTTGTTAAAAATCTTTAAATATCTAAATTTTTATAGCTTCCTAATAAATCATTTATTTTAAAACTAAAACCATGCTTTGAAAACTAATTTTTTTTTGCATTTTTATTATATACTCAGTTTATTATCTTTTTTTCTTTACATTTTTTTAGATATAATTTGTAATATTTTTTTTTCTTTTTTTTTTTACTGATTTCTATATTTTTATAATTTTGTATACATTTATTTATATATATTTTTTTTAATGCTTCCCAATAAAACATTTTAAAAATAAGTTTTTAAAACTAAACTAAAACTAAGCTTTTAAAATTATTTTTTTAATTTGTATTAAATTATAATTTTAATAATATACTCAGTTTATTTGTATTTTTATATATATCTATTAGATATACTTATATATATATATATATATATATTAGGGGTGGGCATAGATTATTTTTTTTAATCTAGATTAATCTAGATTAAATTTTGGAATTAATCTAGATTAATCTAGATTAAAATGGCTAATTTGAATTCTGCTGAAGGCATTCAGAATATGTGTGCTACCCAAATAATGACTTAAAGTCTTTGAGAATGGATCATAAAGCTCATAAAGCTGTTCTATGATAATTTGTTGATGAAAATAAATTATGTTCAATTAGATGTACTTGTGTTTACTAACTAACTAACAATGAAATTATTTTTTCTACCTATTAGATTGTGTTTTTTTTAACGTCAACACCTACCCAGCCCATTACATGTTACACCGTACTTTTATTTTGACAGGTTGCCGTGAAGTTTCTGTGTCATACAGTATGATATGATGCTAGTTTTCTCAAATGAAACGGTAAAAGTGACACTCACAGCAGTTTGGGAGATTGAGTTTATCTGTTCATGTGAGATGAAAATGCCAAAAATTAGCGGGAGCGTCACGTGTGTTTCAGTATGCGTGTAGTAAAAGCGCGTCTCCACCATTCATAGTATGAATTTCATACATACAGCTAGGCAAACGGAACATATCGGATTCATATTAAAACGGTCTTTTTGCATTTCAGTTTTCACATACACTAGTCCATATCGCGATTTGAATTAAGTGACTGACCAACATTTGATTTATGAATCCAAAAAACGACGAATTTACGTGGCATTTCGCGCTATAGTAGATTCTGTTTTTATGAATGGAGGACGAGGAGATCCCGTCTGTGTTTTGGCGGAGGAGACTTAAACGCGCGACCATATTCTACAGTCTTCGGTATACATCCGCGTTAAACTATCAAGGTGAAAGTCACCATAGCTTGCGTAGTTTAGACCCAGCTCCCAACCCAAATTTGAGAATAGATTAACGGCGATATTTTTTTTATCGCGCGATAAGAGTTTCACGTTAACGCAGCACGTTAACGCCGATAACGGCCCACCACTAATATATATATATATATATATATATATATATATAAGGGCTGTCAATCGATTAAAATTTTTAATCGCGATTAATCGCATGGTTGTCTTGAGTTAACTCGCGATTAATCACACATTTTTATCTGTTCTAAATGTACCTTAAATTAACACTTTTTAAAGTTTTTAATACTCTAATCAACATTGGCATGGATGCTTTAAGCAAATATGTGTTTATTATCAGTGAAACCATACTTGACTAGACTAACTTGTTTCAAATGTCATAGATGTTTTTCAAATAACTTGTTCATGTCTATTAGACACATGAAAAAAAGAACATAGAAAAACACCAGGTTCCCATTACTTCTCTTTCTTTGCACTGAGCAATTTACTTACACAAGCCTGTTTACATTATTTGCAGGACAGGGCAGCTCACTTCTTCTGAACATGCAAAATCTACATTTATTATTACATTTGTTTGCCTCTCGGTGCCCGCATACTGTCATTTGATGCAGCCAAGTTCTCAACAAAACTGTTTCCATTGTTTTGATGTAATATTTCTGTTATCAGACAACCAAAGTAATATGAAATAATAACTGAAAAAAAAATCCTGAATTATGATCATGATTCAATCACTGAAAAGAATCATTTACCGGTGTTATGCCAAATTCTGACCCCCGCCAGATTACTACCCCCCTGGTATTGGTAGGTTTAGGGTTAGGTGTGGGGGAGGGGTTAGGATTAGGCAATCAGGTAGCGATTTCAACGAGAGGGGGTAATAATTTGGCAGGGGTCGAAAATGGGCACAACACCGGCATCTGGACATAAGTCACTATTCCCTGCATTATTATCGTTGTTTTTAACTTCGTGTTTGAATGCCTTCAGGATCCTTTGACTTTTTAGGAGTTTAGCCATTTAAAGTTATGTGATCCCAAAAACCTGCTTATTTTATGTTTTAATGTATTGTTTTGGTTATAATGTACTGATTGGAGAGCCTGGTCTCATGCAAATGCGCACTAGCACGACTTTCTGTTTCTATTTGGCGTGCTATTAACAAGCTGAAATTAACTTTGGCGTACATATGATATGCAATTATGCATGTGTTTGACGTGCATTTAATACGGCGTTTTCGCGTGCATACTCGTATGTGGCTTTACGCATCAACCCCACAGCAACAATCCTAACGTAGCCCGACTCCGCTTGCATTCATTAAATATGGCAGAAGTGCTGGTGTACGCAAAAGGATAAAATACAGAAGTACCTGCGTACCGGCCCACTTCAAGCACTGGAATGAACATAACATCTGTTTTAACCGAAAGCGCTGCTCCACTGCCGCTCGCTGAACAGAGCAGACGCAAATATGAAGAGAGGGAGGTGCGCGCGCATTCATTGGGAGACCTCACGCACGTTCAGCAAAACCGAAGAGCCTCAGAAACTATATTGGGTTTGTCCAATTATGTGTTTATGTATTGTTGCTAGACACTTTTCGCTAGGTTGGCAGCACTGCATCCATTTCTTTAACTATGGGCTAGGTAGTGGGTCAAACAGAAATGTGCGCTGCGTTAATCGCGCGTTAATAAAATTAGTGCCGTTAAAATGAATTTTGCGTTAACGCGCGATTAACGCGTTAATTTTGACAGCCCTAATATAAATATATATATATATATATATATATATATATATATATATATATATATATATATAAACATTTTATACATATATATATATATATATTTTTTTGCATCCTAATAAAACATTTTAAAAGTAAGCTACAACCATGCTTTTAAAACTAAGCATTTACAACTAAGCGTCTAAAACTACGCTAAAGCTACATGCTTTTAAAACTAATTTAATCTTTTAAAACAAAACTTTTTTTTTTGCCTTTTTAGGCAAAGGACAGTCAGGACAGTGGAGACTGACAAGAAAGTTTTGGGTCAAGTGCCCAATCTGCTTTTTCACTGGATGCTGTATGTCCAACCCTGGCAAAGAAAAAGGCAGAGCATTCTTCACACTGACTGTCTTTTACTCAAGTCTTTTTCCTGTCATCATTTATTATAGTACAACAAGATTGCTCAAATTAACTCACTTCACTAATCATATTTGAAATGTATATTATATATTGAAGATGACAAATGTCTCACCTCTGAAACCAATGACGTTTCAATCCTCTGACTCTCTTCATTTTAGATCCACTGTTTCAAACCAGTCATGCTGCAAGATGTCTTCGATGACCGGCCGTTCAGTTAGATCACGGGTTAGACACTGAAGAATCAGATCACGGCATTCTGTTTTCAGGAGAGAGCCGCTTAGTCATGATCATGTGACACTAATGTTGGCATGTATGAAAACAGCTTTGTGTTGTACTATGCTCTCCACCAGTGTTTGTTCATTCTGTGCAAAGGCTGTATGTGTGCATCAATGCTATTCTCTCACCTTCAGATAAATCTGGGTTGACAAATCTGACGTCGGCTTCCATGACTTCCTTTCTGTCACGAAATGGAGGACACCTGTTCATCATCTCATACAGCAAGACTCCAAGAGCCCAGACGTTTGTTTGGACGCAGTAGAATTTGCCATAGATGAAGAGCTCAGGTGGAATGTAACCGTTTATTCCTGTGAGCAAGACATTTTCAGCATTTAGCAATACTTTAAAACATCTCATGATCAATAAATCACTACATGCTGGTTTCCACTCTCTGTTACACTAAATGCCAACTCACCTCTGTATTTCGTGCAGTTGTAGCCTGTCCTGTCAAGTAGATGACTGCAGCCAAAGTCGATCAACTTGAGCTCCAAGGTGTGTTTTCTCAACAGGATATTCTCTGGATGAATATCGTTATGAAAAACACCATGTTCAACGCAGTGCTGGACCGCTTGCACAGCCTGACGCATGATGACCCGCGCTGTTGTCTCACTCATTGGAGGATTGTTGTTGATGAAGTCCAGCAAGCTCTCGCAGGGATCTGGAAACTCCATGATGAGTGTGAATTTTCGGGGATGCTCAAACCACTCGTAGAGCTGGATGGAGTGAGGGCTTACGGGCTCTTCCTTCATCATTAGAAGCAGTGCAACTTCTGTAATGAGAGGTTTCGGATACCCAGGCTAGAGAAAAGATGCCACAAAAGGTTAGTTTGGTAAAACATGTATCATTTTAAATGTTAAGAGTCATAAGTTTTTCCTGCTTAATCAACAATAATCAGCTCTTAAACAACTAAACACATATTATGTTTTGCCAACTTACAATTTGAAGATACTGATCCTGTGGAGTCTTGCGAATACGTTTGATGGCAACCTGCAAAAACACAGATGAGCATATTGAACACCTGACCTTACCTTGACCACGAAGAATTGAGTATTTAAGTATTAAACTATATGTAGGTGCTTTAAAAACACAGTGGATACAGATTTTAATGTACAGTAAGAACAAAATGTTTGTCTACCTTCTTGCCATCAGAAATTCGGATGCCCTCATAGACCTTGCCATAGCCTCCTCGTCCAATAATCTTTTTCACTCTATAGCGAGAGCGAATGGATTCTGAAAGAAACACACAAAAACATGAGAACATATAAGCATGCGAGACCCTTTGAAGTGGCATAAAATGTAAAGCAGTATAACAAATTCTTCTGTTTTCGTCTTCAAGATTTGTAATAACTTACAAAGTCATTTGCATAAACACTTTACATTTGACAAACTGCATTTTAGTTAGTATGGTTTTAGTTAAAATGGTTTAATTAATATGGTTTTAGTACCATATTAATATAGACAAAATAAGACATGTTAATTTTTGCTTCAATCAAATTTCTCTTGTTATAATGATCACAGACTTACCATTAGTTGGGACGAAGTCTAAGGACTCTGGGGCAGGTGACGGCTCAGGATCATCCAGCTCTGGCTGAGGAGGCACAATAGGCTCCACTTTATTCTTGGAGCGGAAAGGACGCTTGACAGCCTTCCACACTCTCCTGAAGAAAGAGCGGACTCCTTTCCCTTTCTTAGGGTCTTCTGTGGCCTTTTGTGGAACTAAAATCAACCAATTTGATGACACAACTATTAGAGATATTCTCTGACATTGGATTAAATAATTAGTTGACAGTTTACTGTTATACCTACATGAATGTCACTGTTTGTAATGCATTTTTTTTTCTCACCTGAAGCCTCCAATCGCAGCCTCTCCATACTGTCCTTAGAGATGACGTTGGGTGTAGAGTCATCTACGTTGGACAGTGCCTTTAGTCTCAGGCAAGCTGAAGCCCCCACTGACTCAACAGGAAGTTCACCTGGAAGTACAAAGCTACTCTCCTCTTGGTAGCTATCAGAGCTGGAGAGATGGTCATCGTTCCACACGTCCAGGATGTCCACAGTTCCTCTCTTAATGATGCTCGTGCCTACGCTAAAGCACAGCATATCCTGGCTGCTGAGGCTCAACAGTTCCAGGCTCTCCACACTCTCTTTAGAGATGGACAAATTGACATCTGGTGTAGAGATGTCCAGCTCTGGTTGAGACTCCACTGTGTCCTGGGAGCAGCAGAAGGGGAGCTTCGCAGCCGTACATATTTTCCTGAAGAAGGAGGGCATGGTTTTCTTCTTCCTCCAGCTTGTATGTTGTTCTTAAAGTAGGAAAAACAATTACTAAAAAAATACTATGAGCGACAAATATGACCCAAGGTTATTATCATGAAGTAAAACTTGAACATTTTATTTGCCTTGGCACCTAACTGTATATATAGTACTATTAAAATACAAGGTAATTAGCATAATATTGACATTTTCCAAACAGATAGGCCTACATTAGTCAATGTATAATATTTACTACATTTTAAAATTGACCAAAGCATGAGTTGACCACTACCAGCAGACATTGAATGCTACGTGGTCTAATGCTAAATATAACAGGAACACAACAGATATATAACTCCTAGCCCCACTCTAAACCATCTATTTTATCTTGTTTTCCTGAATTTGTGAGATCTGTGTCAATCACAGTTGAAGTTTCAAACATAATTTCAATCTCACCTTTCGAGCTCTTCTCCACAGAAGCCTCCGTGACACTTTGGAGGCTCAAATGGCTCTCTGCACCCTCCTCAGAGATGGACGATAGTCTTAAAGACATGATATCGGGTGCAGATTTATCAAATTGACACAGGGTGTTTCTCTGTGTGCAGTTCAGCTCGCTGTGTAGACTCTGTACGGTCCGGAGACTACGTTCAGACTCTTCTTCACAACTGTGCTTTCAGAAATGAAGATTGTCAGCAGATGATTTCACTCGTGAAATTCGTCTTTTGACTAAACATTCAACTTTCACATAACAACATAAACATAACATAAACAACTTTCATAGGATATTCAATAGCAATTCAAGATTTGCGTTTTTCAACAGAATTTCTGCGGTCTCCAGGTGATGTTTGTAAACAGAACAGAACTGTTTACTTTTAAAAGGCAAGTCTCGCGATACGTGAATGGCCAAATGAATGCTCGAGACTGGCACCGCATTTAATAACTAATGTGACTATAAAACTGTGGAGTCGTTAATGTATGAAATATAACTCGACATCTATCCCCTATTCACACGAATATCACAGTGAGAGTGACTTAAATAAAATAAATTAAATATATAAAACGGCCACGTCACTACCGGTGGTGGACAGTAACTTAAGTACATTTTTTAAGTATCTGTACTTTACTGGTTTTATTTTGAGTAACTTTTACTTTTAGTTCACTACATTTCATAAAACATACCGTTACTCCTCATAAAGCGCGTGGTCCGAGACGCAGAAGCGGTGTCTGAATTATGAACAAAATGATTCCTTTCAATGAACCTGTTAAATCGGTTCGCAAATCCCACCAAACGATTCATTCACGAATTGGACTGATCCGATCGCAGCTGTTCTCGAGTCGATAACTCACTGATTCAAATGAGCCGTTTAGAGCGAGTCTCCACTGAATTCACTCGTGAGAACCGGGAGATATTGTGAGCGCGCGCGCGCGCGACAGATACTGCGAAAAGTAAGTTACTAATGTCGAATTTTAGGATCAATTTTTGAAACTGAAAATCATATTGAGGTCAAAACTGTCAGTTGTTTATAAACTAAATCTGCTTTAAATGGTTATCTAGTTAAGCCTACTGAAAGCTTGAATGCAGCTCATCAACACCAGTGTGTTTTAGGTCAAACAACAAAACATTATAATGACAGATTAAATAAAATAACTCATGCACGTTCATATTCCCCGCTGCTGTAACGTTAGCAGTTTTATTAAAATGCCTTATGTGACGTCTGTTTTTATGTTGTTTATCAACGGTATAAATGTGTATATTGTTTAGAATAGATTAACTAGCCAAGTAGACTGAATGTTTATTCATAATATATTCTGAAAATAATAAGGAAATACTGATAGCTGATAACTACAGGAATTTGGCCGGGGGGTGTTTTTACACCACAGACTAGTTTTTAGAAGAAAAAGACTTATGAAAATGTAATTATATTTTCCTTAAATGTTCTTTCTAAATTTAGGCCTTATTCTCATGCCATTGTCTCCTTCTGCAATACAACAATCTTTAAAACACTTTTTTCTTACTGGTGAAAATTAGGTGGTCAAATCTGTTTTCTCTTACATCGCAGTGTAAGCTTCACAGTGAACATCACTACATCACTTTCGTCAACGTAATCCATATCAACAACAAAAATATATCTTGACTCCATATAATGGTTATTTTGGGAAATTCCCAGGTATTTTGAGCAGTAGGATTATATAAAAAAAAGGTGCTAATATAAACTTAGATTAAGTAGCCTGCATAAAATTGCAGTACTTTTTTTTACTTAAAAAACATAAAAAAAAATGTACATAAAAAAATCAAGTACTTAATTAGTAAAACAAAAATGTATATGTAATAATATTAATAATAATGACATTGTCAATCGTTTATTGTTTTCTCCATTTAATACAAATACTGTAGGAATAAAGCATGTGATTTAGGGCAGTTGTTTATTAAGAAAAATCTAAATTCCTTTGATCTTTTGACATATAAGTGGTTATCCTACTGTAAAACATTATTTAAGTTTTAGAACTCAAAACTTTATTGTTATTGAAGTGAAACAGTTTAACAGTTTCAAACCTGTAATATGAGGTAGGCCTAAAGTGTTATATTATGTCAAATTAAATAAAATACTGTATAGTACATAGGAGATAAAGCAGATTACACAGAAAAATAAGTTCATTAATACAAACTTAAATATGTTAAACTGTATATGATACACTGTAAGCTTTACAAAGTAAACTTTTCCAGCCTCAACCATCAACCTGTTGACCATTTCTGGCTTCAGTCCTGTCCTGCTAAATGTGATGACATTGCCCCAAGTGCTGAATGTCCTCTCAGAGAGCAAACTTGTGGCAGAGATGCATAAGTACTTTACCAGACAACTCACACATGGGAAATTAGATCCATGAAATCGCCACCACTCCAAACGATCAGTCTCACTGTCTGGTGCCATTACCAGAATGCAGCTGTTCAGCTTTTGCTCAATGATCTGCTTCTGTGAACGTGAGGAAGATGCACTGCTGGTCTTCTGGAAGGAGCTACCAAGGCTCTTCTTGAGCTTCTTGGCTGATGGTAGTGGAGTAGTGACTGCTTCTCTCTCTCTTTCAGGTTGATCCTCTGCAAGAGACGATTCGAGGGCAGTGTTTTCCACCAGGAGGGCTTCTGTCTCTGAGGCAGCTCTCACCTTAATGTCCTCCAGCTTCTCAGTGGACATGTACATGGTTTTGAATCTTGGGTCCAGAAAGGTAGCCATAGTGAGTAGCTCATCTGTTTCAGGATCAGTATAGGCTACTTGTCAGTCAAATACTCGAACCTTAGTCTAGATCTCCTGGGTCAGTTCGGTATCACCCTCTTTTGGATTCAGAACCTCTGTATTTAACAGATGGGTGACAGGCTTCAAATAGGACGTGTCCTTACTATGTTTCTGGGCCTGGGAACATTTCAATTACGCTGTCTATGCAGGGCTTTTGGTTTTCTCTAAAAAATGTTTTAATTTGTGTCTGAAGATGAATGAAGGTCTTACGGGTTTGGAATGGGTTTAACTCAGTACTTGTCTTGTGTTCTTTTTTAATATTTTTGTTCTCCTTACCCTTTTCCATTCACCAATACAACAAATTGCTGTAAGTGTATACACACAGTACTGGACAATAAATGTGATTCTGATTTCTAGAGT
>NW_027394943.1:0-12409 GCF_049309525.1 Garra rufa | reverse complement strand
AAATAGAAAAAAATAATAACACTGGTCCATATTAATTTGATGCATATAATGAAATAAATGTAAAAATTAATATTTAAGAAGTGATTAGAGGGGCATGGGTCCATGAAATAATAAATAAATAATAATAATAAGTAGAAAAATAAAAAATATTTTTTTATTTCATTAAAAATAAATAAATAAATAAAAACTAACACTTGATAATTTGATTCATAAAATGAAATAAACAAATAAAATAATATGAATATTTAAGAACTGATTATTAATATATTTAATAATAATGATGATTAATATATATATAATAAATACAAATAATAAAAAATAAACATTTTATTTCATAAAAAAATTAAAACACTGGTCCATATTATTTGATGCACATAATGAAAGAACCTTAAAAAAATATTAATATTTAAGACATGATTACTGAACTGCAGCAAGGGGCAGAGCGGCAGGGAAAATTTAAAAAAAAAAGTTGAATGATTCAAAACATATGTTTCACAGACTAGAATGTTTACAAATGTTTTTTCAATTCTTGTCTTAATTCAATTTCCTTATTTGAAACTGATCAAAAAAGTTTATGTGTGAATCGAACAGTCTTTTAAACAAACACTCTTGCTTGTTAAACTGCAGATGAAGTGTGCTTACAGCAAACCTGATATGCTCAGAATACTTATAAAACTAAAACATCACTGCACAACATGACATTTTTACTAAATATATGATCTGACAAACGCTTTTACAGATCTCACAGCCTGTCAAGGTGGACCACAAGCTTATTTTATGTCCATACTGAGTTTATCCAGTGCTGTCAAAGGATCTGAGTGATGGTGAAAACTTTGTCTGTTATGAAATACAGCCCAGGTGTCCCGCCGGAATCTTTAGGAATAAATGATCTCACCGATGTATCATTTATCATGTACGGCTGCCTGAACCACTGCCGTAAAACAAAGGTGATTCCTTGCGTTCTCAATCATGAAGACTTTTCGCTGCTGTCATCCAAGTAGGGATTTCAAAAACACAGATGGAGACGAGAGGACTGTTTTAGGCATTACCCTTTTCTCTTTTAGCTTTCGCTCACTATCACAAATGCTTCTGTGATAAAAGTGAACAAATGTCATCAAGTTCACTCTCAGTAAGCTAGACTGGGCTGTTTTTACTTTCTCACATAGGAATAATGTCCTCCTCTCTGAAATGTTGTGACACTGTTGTCTTAATGCACCAGCAAACAAATACGTCATTATTACGGTAAGTATGTAGTGAGATCATGTCTGTTTTACATTTTAATTAAATGTGACTAAATCCCTTTAGGAACCGCAAATGAATTATTTTAGTCACAATTTGGTCAGATTTGGGATGCGTGACCATATTGGGGATACTCGGATATAAACAACAGCATGGATTGCACAGTTAATGTATTACTGAATACGCTGTTCTGCTTATTTAAGCTGTTTAAACCATGGAACAAACGTGTGGAAACTGCTAAATCATATAGAGAAGGACTTAGTAAGCAGGAAAGGGCACAATATTTTGGACAAACTAAAGGTAAGATGGTAAAGATACAAACCAGCAGTATTATTTAAGATATTAGCCTAATATTTCACCTACCTGACCGGAAATGATAAGAACAAACAAAAATGTTGTCAAGATTCTTGCCCTCCCTGCTGAAAAAAATAAAAAATAAAAAAACAGCTAAAACCAGACTAGGCTGGTTGGCTGGTCTTAGCTGGTTCAAGCTGAAAGTAGCTGGTTCAAGCTGTTCCCCCAGCCTGGCCAGGTTGGGAAAGTGGCCAAAACCCCTCTAAAACCAGCCTGCTGACCAGCTATGACCAGCTAAAACCAGCCAACCAGCCTGGGCTGGTTTTAGCAGTTTTTTTCAGCAGGGCTAGAAATCCTGTTTCAGTTTGGCCAACCGCAAATGCCTTTTGTTCCTCCGGTTTTTTGCACTCTTCTCTATGATTTCTTACAACCTTTGGCAGTCTATAATACTCCAAATTTTTTACCAGTTCAGATTGACCTGGTGAAAAAAAAAACAGCTAAAACCAGGTTTAGCTGGTCATAGCTGGTCAGCAGGCTGGTTTTAGAGGGGTTTTCGATTTTTTTCTAGGCTGGTCAGGCTGAGAGACCAGCTAAAACCAGTTACTTCCAGCTTTAACCAGCTAAGACTAGCCAACCAGCCTAGGCTGGTTTTAGATGTTTTTCTCAGCAGGGCGATTAGTACAGCCCAAAACATGACAATAACTGACCATTTTTAGCAGCAATACTCAGCAAAATATGCAAGTTTTGTTCAGTTCAGTGGCATTGTTTACATTGTGTGCCACCAATATGGCTGATTGATGACGTGTCATGAAAAAAACTTTAAGATTATCACATAATTTTACTTCTGAAACTGTTACACAATGTTCTTTTACTTTCTACCATTCCCCTGTCCCTTATGTTGGATTGAATTTACCTCAGAGACATGATGTACTTTATTGATTGATTGTAGGCTCCATCTTTTTAACCAGCCTAGGTTGGTTTTAGCTGTTTTTTTTTTCACCAGGGATGACCAGCTAAAAGTAGCCTGGTTGATCAGCTAAAACCAGCCAACCAGCCTTGGCTGGTTTTAGCTAGAAATCCTGGTTCAGTTTGGCCAACCGCAAATGCCTTTTGTTCTTCAGACAGTTTTTTTTTTTGCACTCTTCTCCATTATTTCTTACAAGTTTTGGCAGTCTATATATACTCCAAATGTTTTTCCCGCTCAGACTGCCATGGTGGGAAAAAACAGCTAAAACCAGGCTGGTTTAGCTGGGAGACCAGCTAAAACCATTTACTTCCAGCTTTAACCATCTAAGACCAGCCATCCAGCCTTGGCTGGTTTTAGCTGTTTTTCAGCAGGGTGATTAGTACAGCCCAAAACATGACTATAACTGACCATTTTCAGCAGCAATACTCAGCAAAATATGCAAGTTTTGTTCAGTTCAGTGGCATTGTTAACATTGTGTGCCGCCAATATGGCTGATTGATGACGTGTCATGAAAAAAACTCTATTATTAGATTACCACATAATTTTACTTCTGAAACTGTTACACAATGTTCTTTTACTTTCTACCATTCCCCTGTCCCTTATGTTGGATTGAATTTCAATCAGCCATATTGGCAGCACTGAATATAAACAATGCCACTGAACCGAACAAAACTCGCATATTTTGCTGATTATTGCTGCTGAAAATGGTCAATTATTGTCATGTCTTGGGCTGTACTAATCAGTCGGACTGGGAAAAACATTTGGAGTACTATAGACTGCCAAAAGTTATAACAAATCAAGGAGAAGAGTGCACAACTGTTTGAGGAACAAAAGGCGTTTGTGGTTGGCCAAACTGAACCAGGATTTTCGGGGGAAGAGTTTTGATGACATTATAAGTACCTGCATATAGTTGTACATTTAAATGCTGACAGCTAAAGAATATCATAACATGTTTAGGCTAATGTTAGCTAGCTAGCGATACTTCTCTTCAAGGACATCTTAATCGTATTCTTGATAATCAGTAACTTGCCTTCATAGTCATGAAAACTTTTTTCAAATCTTGTCATATTTTAAAGGCTTTATTATTTTTCAGCTCTACAGCTGTGCAATAAAATTCACTTCAAAGATTCACTTTGCATTCATAAAGACGACAAAAAAGTCTTTTCACGGAAAACAATGTCTTTTAAAGATGAAAATGACATGAAATTAACCTTATGATGGTAGCAGAGGATTACTGGCTGCAGCTGCCATTTTAACTTCCTAGTTTTTTCAAGAAGTCTTGCTTTTTGATTTATTTTAATTAGTAGTATAATAAATTGTAGTACTTCTACCGCACTGAAGTACCCTGGAAATCCAGAGGTCTCGCGAGAGCACAATTTGAATTGTCTCTGCAAGACACTCTGGCATCGAGCAATGATGCAGGTTACTGCAATACGTAAGCAATAGTGGGAACCAATCAAATCGGTGTATCTGATGTAGGCGGGCCAGAGGCGAGCTAACTGATGATGACAGCACTGCGACGTCCGAATCATATAGTAAACTTTGAAAGATCACTGTCGCTACCGATGAACACCAGTTGTTTGAAACGGCTTTGGCTGCTACAATGAACGAGTTAGACTTGGCTTTCCATATAAAAGAGGAACAGAAAACCGAAAACTCGAATCGTTCCTTTGCAAGAAGGACGTTTTTGCTGTTTTGCCGACTGGATACGGCAAGAGTTTAATCTATCAGTTCACGAGTTCACGCTTACATATAATTAGCCGGAGAATAGTAGTGCATGTTTGGCGTGCTGTCCGGTGAAGGGCTCCGAGCTCGGGAGTGGCCCGAACCCAGAGTACGTTACCCCCCAATAGGAGTAGCGAGAACTCGGAGTGATGAGATGGGGTGGTGGAGGTTTACTGATAAACCATCGAGTGAATTGAGGTGAGTCAGCTGTATTTAAACCTATGGCGCTGATTGACTTGTGATGTTTACGCTAAGCATCTGACGCGCTTCTCCCGAACTTTGTTAATGAAACATCATTTAGCTCTGCTGGTAGCTAAGCGTGTATTGTTGTGATTGGTCGTGGCGTTATCCAATTGCGTGCAGTTAGAGTTTCAAATGCATGCTTGGTGCCGCCCCTCGAGTTAGGCAGTTTTCATTGCTCGATCCCAGACCCTTAATCTTAATAGATTAGGGTCTGGATTTTTCCAGGCTAGCACTGAAGTATATAGTTGTCACGAATTGAGCCTCTGTGTCTCCCTCCTAGCGCCACATGAGGGCGTCCTGTCTTCCATGAACTCTCACACTACACACACCTCCATGGACTGCATCTCCCATAATCCTCTGCACTGATTAACCACACACACCTGCACCTCATTACCAGGACCAGCCACACACAGAGCACCTTGCCAAGTCTTGTTCAGGGTTCACTAGCAATTCTGAACGTTTATTCCTGTGTTTTTCCCCGTTGTCAGTCTGTCTGTTCCTGTTTTTTCGATTGTCTGCCGCCTCTTCTGACCTTGAGCTGCGTTTTCTGGATTTATCATTTGTTCTGCCTGCTGCCTTCCCTGACTTCCCATCTGATTACGGTTTCGATTCTGATCTGTCTACGTTGTTGATTTTGCTGTTGATTGACCCACGCCTGTTTGACTACTGTTTAATAAATCTGCATTTGGATCCTCATCCCCGCTGTCAGTCTCCATCGTTACAATAGTATAGCAAGTGCAGAAAGTCATCAAAATAAATAAATAAGCTCAGACACAAACAGCCTATAAGGGTGAATTATTGAAATACTTATATAGTTCACTACAAATTAAACAAGTTAAATATTATTTGTACACCGCGTTCCAAATTATTATGCAAATTGGATGTAAGTGTCATAAACACACAGTTTTTTGTTTTTCAATTAAACTCATGGATGGTATTGTGTCTCATGGCTCTTTGGATCACTGAAATGAATCTCAGACACCTGTGATAAATAGTTTGCCAAATGAGCCCAATTAAAGGAAAAGTACTTAAGAAGGATGTTCCACATTATTAAGCAGGCCACAGGTTTCAAGCAATATGGGAAAGAAAAAGGTCTCTCTGCTGCCGAAAAGCTTCAAATAGTGCAATGCTTTGGACAAGGTATGAAAACATTAGATATTTCACGAAAACGTAAGCGTGATCATTGTACTGTGAAGAGATTTGAGGCCGATTCAGAGCACAGACCGGTTCGTGCAGGTAAAGGCAGAATGAGGAAGGTTTCTGCCAGACAAATTCATCAGATTAAGAGAGCAGCTACTAAAATGCCATTACAAAGTAGCAAACAGGTTTTTGAAGCTGCTGGTGCCTCTTGAGTCCCGCGAACATCAAGGTGTAGGATCCTCCAGAGGCTTGCAGTTGTGCATAAACCTACTATTTGGCCACTCCTAACTAATGCTCACAAGCAGAAACAGTTGCAGTGGGCCCAGACATTCATGAAGACTCATTTTCAAACAGTCTTGTTTACTGATGAGTGTTGTGCATCTTTGGATGGTCCAGATGGATGGAGTAGTGGATGGAACATGTCCCAACAAGGCTGCGACCACAACAAGGAGGTGGCGTTTTTGGCCGGAATCATAGGGAGAGAGCTGGTTGGCCCCTTTAGGATCCCTAAAGGTATTAAAATGACCTCGGCAAAGTATGTCGAGTTTTTGACTGACCACTTTCTTTCATGGTACAAAAAGAAGAACTGTGCCTTCCGTAGCAAAATCATCTTCATGCATGACAATGCACCATCTCATGCTGCAAATAATACCTCTGTGTCATTGGCTGCTATCTGCATAAAAGATGAGAAACTCATGGTGTGGCCACCATCCTCCCCTGACCTCAACCAGATTGAGAACCTTTGGAGCATCCTCAAGCAAAAGATCTATGAGGGTGGGAGGCAGTTCACATCAAAACAGCAGCTCTGTGAGGCTATTCTGGCATCCTGCAAACAAATTCAATCAGAAACTCGCCAAAAACTCACAAATTCAATGGATGCAAGAATTGTGATAGCGATATCAAAGAAGGGGTCCTATGGTAAGATGTAACTTGCCCAGTTAGGATGTTTTTGATTGAAATAGCTTTTGATTTCAGTAAATATGACCACCTAATGCTGCAAATTCAGCAAATGCCCATTTTCAGTTCTTTACAACCTATACAATGTTTTAACTCTGTTGTGCATAATAATGTGGAACAGTGCATTTTCAGTTTTTTATTTTTGAAATAAATACTGTTATCATTAGGAGGTTTGTTCAATAAAATTCGAATTATACCCTAATGGTTGATGACTTAAAAATGATACTGACTGTCATTTGCATTGACTAATTATGAAAACCAGAGTAAGATATCATTTGCATAATAATTTGGAACGCGGTGTATAAGAATTAATGCTCTCAATATGAATCTATATGAATCGCTATTAAACCTATATTTAGCCTATATTTAAAGTCCCCCTGAAATCAAAATTAAAGTTTTTTGGCTTTTAGTATGAATAAATTAGCCTTAAGATTATCTATAAGCTAGTGTGCTTCAAACAACGACAAAATTCGCGTTTACAAGATGTGGGCATTCAAAACTTACATGCTGCGTCCCAATTCGCATACTATCTGTCCTAAATACTATTTAGTAAATAGTATTCGAAAATAGAATTAGTATGTCCCAAATCGTAGTATGTTTAAAAAAGTATTCCAAAGATTCCTGGATGGTCTACTACTTAACTTCAGAATTCGAATATTGCCCACAACACATTGCGCGGTGAACGAGGATTCGATTAGAACTACAAACACGCATAAAAAGTGTTAAAAAACTACAAATATGGCGGATATGCGTGACCAACGGACATGTAGACAAAGGGGTTTTAGTGATAAATAATCAATGTGTAACCTGATAAAAATATTTTTTTAATGTTATCCGTGTTATATTTTATGTGCAGCAACATTATGAACTTTTATAATGATAGGTTTGGTCATTAACGTTTAAATGCATAATTATGCAAACACGAGTTCTCGGCATGAAAGACTAGTTAAAGAAAGTGCCTTCATTTCTCTCTAATACGGTAGGAAATTAAATTAAACAAATATATATAAATATTAACTGTGATGATTGACAGGGCAGTTTAAACAGTGACAGGATTCAGGTAACTAAGCAACAGAGCGTCCATTAAAGAAGCAGTTATGACGAAGTAGTATGTCCCAAAGCTTACCTATTCTGCTACATTCTCAAAAGTATGTACTTTTTCTTCACAAAAAGAGTACATACTTTTAGTGCATAGTATAAGTAGGCGAATTGGGACGCAGCAACAGTCTCGTCACTTCTGCTAATATGAATCAACGATTTTGATGATATCACCGTGCACTTCAGTTTCTCATCAAATGTTCTGTCCAATCAAATGCTCTCTAGAGTCTGTAGTGTCCCGCCCCCTACACAGAGACGAAATACACGGAGCAGATCATATGCGCTCATATGTGCAATCGGCATGTATTAAACTACACAGCCTCAGCATGATTATGAGTTTCATATTGAATCTGTGGGGTAATTTATTAGTCTGTTGCTGTCATAAGCTACAAATGCGGCTTTACCGAGCTTAACGGCTCTGGCCCGAAGAGATATAAATGAAACGCTATTGGCTATTCAAAATAAGTGGGCGGGGCTGGGCGATATGTTTTTGTTTCAGTCAGAGCCATATAAAAAGAGAGTTGCGACACGCTTTGATCTCGCCGCCGCACGGTCACGTGGTTCATGGAGCTCTCAATAGTTCCAAACAGCTCCGCGCTGTCAATGTGTTTGAATGGAGTTAAATAGGATAGACAGCAGTTTTTCTATATTTGCAGCAATTTCGAGTAATTATTAACACATAATGTGCATTGATTGTGTATTGATAACTTCTCTGAATACGCTTTACAATCGCATTTTATTCTGGGGAGTGATAAAGAGACATAATTAATGTTCTCATACTCTTTGGCAGTCAAATGTGACCAAACACCTTAAGTGTAACTTTTATTCAATTAAATAACTGTAATATATATAGTTAAGTTCTATTTAGTAAATATTTTGAGGAGGTTTTTTGTACTTAATATGTGCAATAATGATCCTGACCATTTAAAAGATAACATTTTCTAATAGTATTTAGATTACAGTTAGTGTAATATTTAAGGTTAAATACATCTGCATGTGTATTTGGACATGATCAAACACTCTTTTTTTATACAGTATGTTTCGATTTAATGATTTAATGTTAAATTAAAAAAAAAGTAATTTACTCTTGTTTTATGATATTCAAATATACAACATAAGTGAATATTATAAAAGGCAAGCAAAAATGGCATTTAACATAATAGAAAATATGAAAATAATGTTTAAAAAAAACACAAGGCAACGAATTGCATTCAGCATACATTTTTATCGTGTTTCTTGAATGCAGTCTTTACTGAAACTCATTCAACCTCCTACAGTGAGAGAAAGATTGCAGAAAGACTAAAAACATAAAAATATGACAACTAGTATCTGGTTATGGTCGTTATTACGGTGTTTCTCACGTTATCCAGCTGCATTTACAGTTTAACTGTTTATTTTTTAACGATAAACATTAACTATAACATGCTTCATAAAACACCACTATTGGCCAGTTTTTCGAGAGGTCAACTGATGCGTTAAAATGTAAAGAAATGCAGTAATTTCTTCAATATACTTGCGACTGTGCTTGAGAAGCGCTGAAATGAATGGGCTTCAATGGAGGAGCTATTGGTTGTTTGGAACTATTGACCGCTCCATGACACGCTTTACTTCCGCATTCCTCAGCTCCTATGGAAGCCTATGGGAGTGTCGCAACTCTCTTTTTATATGGCTCTGGTTTCAGTTAAAAGCACGTCACCACATAGAATAACGCGTGTTTCAAGGCACTTCAGTGGACCTTTAACCAGCACAAACTTGTTACTGCTGTAGTTTTTTTACTCTGAATTTAGTATGAATCATTTAATGCACAGCTCTTTATTTGACATCAGATTGTCAGTTGTTTTATCCGGTTATTACTTTCAATCATAGTAATGATTTGCGCATATTTAGCCTCGCATATTATTTTTGGCATTCTGGAAATCGCATACATTGATGTTTGGTCCTCTTAGACAAACAAAACTTTTCTTTGATTGTGAATGGATTATGTAGAGAAAACTAGCAAAGTACACTCCTATTATGACACAGTACAGTTGACCGGAAATTACTTAGCTGGCTTGTCTAAAACAAAGAAGTAATCTGTGCATATGGTCAGTTGTTATATGATTTAACAGCTACACGTTTTTTACATGGTTTAGACAGCATAAACTAGCAGAACAACATATTCAGTAGTACATTAACCGTGCAATCCATGCTGTTGTTTACATCCGAGTATCGCCGACATGGCCGTGCTTTCTATGCTTACTATGTTTTTGGGGTTTTATTTGTATTAAAATGGTTAATTTTCGTAAGGGTAAATCTTTTCTATGTTGACCCATAGCCTATTTGTAAGTAAACTTGATTTTTACCAAAAAGTGCATTCACAACACTTCACCCGCCAGGTGATGAAAAATAAAAATGCAATAAAACGTTTTGCCATAACAGAATTATGATTTATGTAGCAGCGGAACTAATGAATAAAGCCAAAGGTTCCTACCGGACTAAGTTTTGTTGAGGACAGGAGGTTGAATAACAGGAAGAGGATCTGAAGCCACTATGGCGGAGGTACGTGAATAAAAACAAAATTTGATTACACTTTTCTTCTTGTTCACCACCAAAGGTGGATGTCTGAAATAAAGCGTTATAATACATTTTTCGCTATCCAGCTGTTTGAATAGTACGTACGCGTACGTATAATACGGTTGTTATTTGACACGTTAGCGTTTCTCCAGTGGTCTCAGATAAATATCGACGTCGATGATTAACTTTCATTAAATGTAACGTTAGATCCTCACTTTCACTGATGATATGGTGATATAAACCTGAAACCAGGTATCATGTTTAAAACGAGTTTCATGTTGTCATTAGAATTCAGTCGTTTATTTGAACATATTGTGTTTGTTGTTGTTGATGATAATGCTATAAGGGCGTTGTGTGTTTACTTTCTGTAAATGTAGGTGTAATTACCTGTGTTTTTAATAATTAACTTTCTGTTAATAATTTAAGAAAAATCTTGATTATGATATTAGAATGATTGCTGACAAATTAGCTTTGTCATCACAGGAATGAAATACATTTGCAAATATATTCAAATAATAAAGTAAAGTTATTTAAATTGTAATAACATTTCACAATATTACTGTTTTTACTGTATTTTCTACCAAATAATTTCATTATAAGTGAGCATAAGAGCCTTCTTTTATAAACATCGAGAAACCTTTTGAACTGTAGTGAATATTGTAGATAAATGTGACCTTGGACCACTCAATTTTTTGAAATTCAGATTTATATTTCATCTTAAAGCTGAATAAATAAGCTTTCCATTCATGTATGCATTGATTTGTTAGGATAGGACAATGTTTGACCGAGACACAACTATTTGAAAATCTGGAATCTGAGGGTGGAAAAAAATCATTATATTTTTACAAAAATAGCTTTTAAAGTTGTCCAAATAAAGTTCTAAGCAATGCATATTACTAATCAAAAAATAAGTTTTGATGTATTTACGATAGGAAATTTACAAAATATCTTCATGGAACATGATCTTTACTTGCATCCTAATGATTTTTGGCATAAAATGAAATATTGATCATTTTGACTCATACAATTTTTGGCTATACCCATTCAATTCAAGACTGTTTTTTGTGGTTATGTTTAACTAAAGTGAGAATTAGCTTTTTTTTTTTTTCGTAAATATTGAAAGTACAATACATTTTTAATGTATTCATATTTTGACATGGAAAACCCTAGTTTAATAAACAGTTATTGGCTCTTAAATTGAGTATTTGAATATATTTTCTTGTAGGTGAGTTGTATGTCTGTATCGCAGGGAAAAAAAATCTGAGTTTTAAACTATTTTAAACTTTCAGAGTTTGTAAAGGTGGAGATCGTTATTTTTGAGGATATAAGTATTGTTTTTTTCATAACCCATAATCTGTGGTTTTCTGTCCAGACGCACAGCTTGCAGGACCTGCGGCAAGCAGCCGTCGCCTCCAAGGTTTTCGTTCAGAGAGATTACACTTCTGGAACTATCTGCAAGTTTCAGACCAAGTTCCCTGCAGAGCTGGAGAGCAGGGTGTGTTGAGATCCATAGCAAACACAACAAACCATTAATCCTTAATCTGTATTTGGGCAATTCTTGTCTTTATCTAAAAAAATTGTATAATATTCAAGGTACACATTTCTAGTAATTGTACAGTCAATTCTCATATTGTATTTTCAGAAAGTTTTGGAATATTTATCACTACTGAAAACACATTATATATAATATATATATAATATATAATCTATTAATATTTTGCTTAAATCATATATATATATATATATATATGTATGTTTTTGCTTTTTTATCAAACATTTTCAGATGTAAATAACAATTACAATTTTAATAATATTTCAAGTTCGATTTATGAGATTGGTTGCATTTTGAATCCAATTTTTCTTTGTAAAAGGTAAAAATCATACTGATTTCAAGGTTAAGGATTCATTAGTTTGAATATACATTAAACCAAAAACTCATAACATCTTAGTTGATAATTCAGTTGATGGTTGATTATTTTTGACATAACATCCCATGTTTCGGTCATGACAGTAATGTTTTTTTAGCGACCACATCACATTACAGATTTTTAACTTGTATATTAAAACTCTACTTGATCATGCGAAAGTACTAAACATTTGCATAACTGTACTAAAATTGTTTATTTCTCACAAATATGAGGATTATGTGTCCCCCTTTGTCACTACTGATACAATGATGACATGTTTTGGTTG
>NW_027394942.1:0-12425 GCF_049309525.1 Garra rufa | reverse complement strand
ACACAGCCTCACACAATTCCTGACAGCTACTCTTAGTGCTGCACTCTTTTGCATAGTACTGTGAGAACTTTATTCATGGTGTTTCACATTGTTTACAGATCCTGACTGCCTTGCACCTGCTCTAGGTGGATTCATAGGTTATCCTAAGAGGTTTGTGGCATCAAAGAAGAGCAGTATTACAGATGCAGCCCAATATAATCACACAGCAGCACCAATACCTGATACACTCAACATTTTTGATGAGTCTGTTGATTTCCTCAAAAGCCTAATGGTCACACGCATCATGCCCTTCATCTACATCATCATCATCCTCATTAGTTTGCCCCTGAACGCTTTAGCTTTGGTGGCGTTCACCTGTTGGATTCGAGAGAAGAAACCAGCGGTGATCTACATGTCTCACCTGGCATGTGTGGACCTGCTCTTCACCCTGCTGCTGCCTCTGAAGATCCACTACCAGATGAATGCTTCAGATTGGGTGTTCGGTGAGGCGGCGTGTCGTGTGCTCAGTGCAGCTTACTACTGCTACATGTACTGCTCCATACTGCTGATGATGAGCATGAGTGTGGACAGACTGCTGGCCGTGGTGTTTCCCATTGCCTCTTTAACCTGGAGGAGCACAAGGAAAGCCACATTCATATGCACATTAGTCTGGCTGCTGGCACTCGCTGGTACAATGCCACTTCTCTTAATGAGTCAAACAGTTGAGATTAAAAACTTGGGCGTCACCGTCACGTGCCATGACGTGCTACGCCAAAATGACCCTACTGTATTGTATTATGTGCACCTGTTCTCCATCCTCTCCTGCCTGTACTTCTTCTTGCCTCTGGTTGTCACCTTAGTGAGCTACTCCACCATCATATATGCACTTAGTGTAAAATCTGATCGCTTAACATCATCTTCAGACAAGCGGAGAAGACCTGTGATTATGGCTGCCGCTGTGCTGTTTGTGTTTGTAGTGTGCTTTGCTCCAACCAATGGTATCCTGTTGTACCACTGTGTTCATTTAGCTACCGGAGGTCACCGCGAGGGAGATTCATCATATGCGGCTTACCTGTTGGCTGTGTGTTTGGAGAGCGCAAGTGTTTTTCTGGACCCTCTGCTGTACTACTACGGCTCGTCTCAATACAGAAAGCAGGTCCGCTCTGTGTTTTGGTGCAAGAAAGCGAAAAAGGGAGCAAAAATGCAGTCTAACACAAAAGACTCTCAATGCACTACAGCGTCACAGTAATCGTAAAAATGAAAAATTAATCTCTTTTAAAACAACAGCTAGCCATATTCTAAACTGTATGCTTTGTTTACTTGACTGGTTTACCACGAGTCCCGCTAAATCTGTCTCAGAAAATGTCAAAGATTAAAGATGGCCAATCAAATCAAAGTAGGCATTGAAGCAGAGCGTCAGTATTAATATCAAAACAAAATGAGAAGTAAGTAGCAATAAATTTAATAGTATTTGTCAATTGTTTTATGATAGAAGATGTTACTACTACTCAACTTTTTCTGAGATATGCTTATGCATTTTCACGGCACGTCATCAATCGGCTATTTTTGGCGGCACTAAATGTAAAATCATATTTTTCTGATTATTGCTGGTGAAAATGGTCAATTATTGTCATGTTTGGGCTGTACTAATCAGTCAAACTGGGAAAAACAACTATAGACTGTCAGAAGTTATAACAAATCAAAGAGAAGAGTGCAAAAAACGGTGACACTTTAGTCCGCTTCATCCGATGTCTAATTGTACGAGACCTGAGACCTGAAACCTGACTTCGTTTTTCCTGAGAAGTGAAGCCTTTTAGTCTTAGGCACGATGACGTTTTGTCCTGTGACTGATGCCTTTTAGTCTGAGGCATGACACTTTTTCCATGTATGGCTAAGGTCTGACAATGTCCTAAAATGTGCACCATACCCTGTTAATGACTAAAGTCATTAAAAACAATTAGGTTTTTGTAAGGTTCTGGATAGTAATACTTCTGATGGCTTTAGTAACAATGGCAAATTATTTAGTAATAATTAGTCATTCTTTTAGATGGATGCAGTAACACTTGAGTTATTACTATCCAAAACCTTACATATACCTCAAAAGCTTACAGTGATTTCAGTCATTACTAGGGAGTTATCATGGTCTTCACTTTAGATACAAATAATTAGTAATCCCTTCTGAAGTATTTGATAATTCTGGAATCATTACTAGTGGGTTACCATGATCTTTATCTTAGAATTAATACAATTTGTATTATTCACATTGATTATGAACCTGTATATAGTAATTCTTAGTAGTTCTCTGGGAGATATGAAAAATATAGTAGTTACTGACCACTTTTAACTGAGCACTATTACTTACTGATTCGTTAATCAGAATTTCTTGTTAGTTAATAGTAGTTACTATAAGGTTAGTAGTGCATTAGTAATTTTTTCCTGTAGTTATTCATTAACGACAGAACCGTATTTAAAGTGTTACCCAAAAAAACTGTGGAACAAAAGGCATTTGTGACTGGCCAGACTTAACCAGGATTTCTGTGGCAAGAACCTTGACAGCGTTTGTGTTTGTTCTTATCAATTCCAGTCAGGTAGGTGAAATATTAAGCTAATATCTTAATTAATACTCATACTTTATTAACTTTAGTTTGTCAAAATATTGCGCCCCTTCCTGCTTAAGATTTTCCACACATTTTTTCGTGGTTTGTAGTACATTATCTGTGCAATCTGTGCTGTTGTTTACATCCGAGTATCGCCAAAATGGCTGCACATCCGGGTAACTGAACAAATTGTGACATAATTGCAATCCCTCTGCTGAAAGTATGGTATCTCTATGTGATTCATGTGATTCCTAACTGTATGTGACGTAACAAGAAATGTTTTGTGTTTTCAACATATGAGGCATGAAAATAAATGTGAATGTGTGCATATTTTTAAAATATTATTTGCGAAAACAGAATATAACAGAATTATACCAGTTAATTTTAATTAAAGTTAATTTACAGAAATTTATGAAATTTACAGACAATTTACTCAACCCCTTTGTCATCCAAGATGTTCATGTCTTTCTTTCTTCAGTCGTAAAGAAATTATGTTTTTTGAGGAAAACATTTCAGGATTTCTCTCCATATAGTGGACTTCTATGAATTTCCAAAATGCAATTGAAATGCAGCTTCAAAGGGCTTTAAATGATCCCAGGCAGAAGGGTATTATCTAGCAAAACGATCAGTTATTTTCTAAAAATTAACAATTTAGATACTTTACAACCACAAATGCTTGTCCTATCTAGCTTTGCATGTACTCTTTGTATTCCGATTCAATACATTTAGGGTAGGTCGAAAGACTCCCATTTCATTTTCTCCTCCAACTTCAAAATCAATCCTACATCGCTGTAGAAGAACCGACCCAGTGTTCACAAAGTTTACAAAGGGAGTTTTTCAACATACCCTAACTGTAATGAGCCAGAATACACAGAGTTCACACAGAGCTAGACAAGATGATCGTTTGATGTTAAAAAAGTTTTTTTTTTGTTTTTTTTTGTTTTTGGAAATTAACTGATTGTTTTGCTAGATAAGACCCTTCTTCCTCAGCTAGGATTGTAGAGCCCATTGAAGCTGCATTAAAACTGTATTTATTAACAAAGTTTGGGAGCACAATCAGTAATCAACATAATTAACCTAATATTTACACAGCATCCTTACCTATGTTCCTTGAAAGTTTTCCAGCATCCCTCTCCCAGCCCTTCTCCGCACTTACAACTATTCCTGTCCTAACCTGTTGGGGGCGTACTCTGGTTTCGAGCCAATTTTTTTTTTTTATATATATATAGACTTTGATGCATGTCATCTATATCACTCTATGTTAATAAGTGCATTAATAATATATAAAATACCACAAATAAAAACATTTGACTGAAAGACATTTGTTTTTATCTTTGTTTTCAAAGTTCTTTCCACCTTTTCCTGAGTAACTAATGAGTGCAGCCATGGTGGATTCTAACTTCTGTTTGTATGCTGTTGTTTTACATCTTCATACAAACCCATGACAAAACAGGCTAAAGCATGAGATGCAACATCCATTTAAAAAAATGGAAATATTGCAGGAAATAGTCTTTCAGGAGTCACACCCAAACATCCATCATCATTCATAATTTATCTCTTGGTAATTTCATTCGATTGAGGTTGAGGTTTTTAAGTTCAAATTTTCCATCTAATTTTAATCATAATTTATTTCAGCATTGTTTCAATATTGTAAACGGTTTTTAATCGTTTTAATTTTAGTGTTAGGTACCAGTTACAGCACTGTGCTGTATATAATACAGATGGGTGTAGAAATCTTTTTATACATTTTTATTTATTCATATTTTGACAGTAACTGCTATTTATGGGTTGATTTATGAGTGTTGTTTAGGGAGTACTAGTGTTTTTTTCTGGACCCTCTGCTGTTCGTCTCAGTGCAGACAGTCTTTGAGCACATCAAGGCATTGTATGATGAAATAATGTTGTTTTATGGAAAATGCCTTAATAAACCATTCGTCTCTCATCTCTCATTGGGACCTGTGATGTCTGTCAATTATAGCTTGATTTCTCATTTGCTCTGTAGCTTGTAGCAATGAATAGAAATGCATTTGATCTCAGTGGAGGGTGGAGGATCCAGAGATGTCATCATATATAAATCCAACCGAGCCGCTCCTTACAGAAGAGATTAAGCACTTAGAGAGTGAAGAAACACTGTCTGTATACAGCGATTTGTTCAGTTAGGAAGTGACCTCTGATCGGTACCCATGGGGGTCAAAACTATCTTGTTTTCCATTATACTTCTGCATGCATGCACTGCCACCTTTAACGGTAAGTCCATCAGTGCAGTTGTGTTTAGTGTTTTTTCTGTGTTTTCACTGATGGTGTTTGGTCTTTCGGTTGCAGAGAACGCTGTAAGCTTTGAACAGACTGATGGTCCAATTGATGACAGCGAGTATTCAGCTCAGACATCTGATGAAAACCTGATGCCAGGTAGATTTTGTTGCCATGTTGATCCAAACCCAAAATATTTTGGTTAATCTGTGAAACAGAAAGTAAAAGATGTATACTGTAACCTATGAAGTTTCTGTCCCTCTTATTAAAGTCCACACCTGAATTACGAACAGTCTGTTCATGAAATACAGGGATTCTATCTCTTCTTGGATGATGGATTAGTTTTTTCAACGCATTTATGATTGACAAATGATTGTGTGGACATTTAAACAAAGGGACAGAAAACTCTCAGGTTTCACTGAAAGATGAAGATCGATAACAGACTTTTCCATTTTACACTTTACCACAGAAACTGTGACTTTAATCCTCTATGTGGCAGTGTTTATTCCTATAATTTTCTTTTTTGTTTATTTCACTTAAAGGATTAGTTCACTTTCAGAACAACAGTTTACGGATAATTTACTTACCCCACATTGTCATCCAAGATGTTCATGTCTTACTTTCTTAAGTCGTAAAGAAATTGCGTTTTTTGAGGAAAACATTTCAGGAATTTTCTTCATATAGTGGACTTCAATGGTGTCTGGAGTTTGAACTTACAAAATACAGTTTAAATGCAGATTCAGAGGGCTCTAAACAATCCCAGACAAGAACGATCTTATGTAGTTAGATGATCAGTCATTTTCTAAAAAAAAAAAAAAAAAACTTTTATACTTCTTAACGTCACAAGTTGTTGTTGCATCCACTGACATCTTTAACGGTAAGTCCATCAGTGCAGTTGTGTTAAGTGTGTTTTTTGTGTGTTATCACTGATAGTGTTTTGGTCTTTTGGTTGCAGAGAATGCTGTAAGAAGTTTTGAACAGACTGATAATCCAATTGATGACAGCAAGTTTTCAGCTCAGACGTCTGATGAACTTGGTTCAGGGACACCAGGTAGATTTTGCTGCCATGTTAATCCAAACCCAAAAGATTTTGGTTATTCTGTGAAACATGAAGTAAAAGATGCATACTGTAACCTATCTCTTCTTGGATTATGGATTAATTTTTTCAACACATTTATGATTGACAAATGATTGTGTGGACTTTTAAACAGAGGGACAGAAAACTCACAGGTTTCACTGAAAGATGAAGATCGATAGAAGACTTTTACATTTTACACTTTACCACAGAAATTGTGACTTTAATCCTCTATGTGGCAGTGTTTATTCCTGTGATTTTCTTTTTTGTTAATTTCACTTAAAGGATTAGTTCACTTTCAGAACAACAGTTTACAGATAATTTACTCACCCCCTTGTCATCCAAGATGTTCATGTCTTACTTTCTTAAGTCGTAAAGAAATTGCGTTTTTTGAGGAAAACATTTCAGGAATTTTCTTCATATACTGGACTTCAATGGTGTCCGGAGTTTGAGCTTACAAAATACAGTTCAAATGCAGATTCAAAGGGCTCTAAACAATCCCAGACAAGAAAGAAGGCTCTTATCTAGCGAAACGATCAGTTATTTTCTAAAAAAAAATTTAAGTATTTTTTAACGTCACATGTTTGTCTTGTCTCAGTCTGCGATGTGCATGCACAGCCACCTTTAATGGTAAGTCCATCTGTGCAGTTGTGTTTAGTGTGTTTTTTGTGTGTTATCACTGATGGTGTTTTGGTCTTTTGGTTGCAGAGAACGCTGTAAGAAGCTTTGAAGAAGCTGATGATCCAGTTGATGACAGCGAGTTTTCAGCTCAGACATCTGATGAACTCGGTTCATGGACCTATGAAGGTTTCATTTGAAAGATGAAGATCGATAAAAGATTTTCCATTTTACACTTTACCACAGAAACTGTGACTTTAATCCTCTATGTGGCAGTGTTTATTCCTATGATTGTCTTTTTTTGTTTATTTCACTTTAAGGATTAGTTCACTTTGAGAACAACAGTTTACAGATAATTTACTCACCCCCTTGTCATCCAAGATGTTCATGTCTTTCTTTCTTCAGTCACAAAGAAATTATGTTTTTTGCTGAAAGCATTTCAGGAAGCTGTATCTAAACTACAATTTCTAAGTTCAAACTGGCCACCATAGAAGTACACTATATGGAAAAAATGAAATGTTTTCCTCAAAAAACACAATTTCTTTACGACCGAAGAAAGACATGAACATCTTGTATGACAAGGGGGGAAGTAAATTATCCGTAAATTTTAGTTCTGTAAGTGAACCTTACAACCTCACAGTTAGCCTCACAACAACTTTCACTGATGGTTTTCTGTTGTTATTATTAGAGATTTTGTTACATACAATGCTTCTATTTACATAACTGAGTATGAACAAATAACATTTTTTGCCAAGCCTGCCAGCATCACACGTCTGAATGTAGAAATATATACAATGAAACTATATATGTCTTCAACACATTTGGTATCACAGACAAAACTTACTCAAAGGCTTGAGGGTCACATTTCAGTGACCAAAAATATTTTCTTAGTTTTATTATTAGTTTTAGTTGGCAATAATACAGTAGTCTAGTAGTAGTATGAGAACTTTACTCATGTTGTTTTGTGTTGGTTGCAGGTCCTGACTTACCTGTTAATGTAAGTGCGATGTTAGGTTATCCTGACTATCCTATCCTGAGAGGCAATTCTCCAGATGCAGTGGCATATAATCACAAAGGTGCATCAGTCCCTGATACACTCAACATCTTGTTTAACATCATCCGCATTAGTTTGCCCATGAACGCTTCGGTCTTAGTGACATTCACCTGTAGGATTTGAGAGAATCAACCAGATGTGATCTACATGTTTTTTATTCTATTTTATCTTTATTTTTATTTAGGTTTTTTTATCAGTTCATCTTAAATTTGAGTCAAGTTTTTTAAGTTCACATTGTTTCTAATGATATTATATTTTATTCCAGTTTCATTTCAGTTACAAATATTATTTTTTATAGTTTTACTGTTAGTTTTAGTTCGCAATATCAACACCCAGTTTATAATACAGTAGTCTAGTTGTATAATGAAAACTTTACTCATGGTGTTTTGTGTTGGTTGGGTTTTTAGGCTATCCAGAGACCTCTCTAGCATCGAAGAAGAGCAATACTCCAGATGCAGCAGTATATAATGACAAAGGTGCATTAATCCCTGATACACTCAACATTTTGGACGAGTCTGTTGACTTCCTCAAAGGCCCAATGGTGACACGCGTCATGCCCTCATTCTACATCATCATCATCCTCATTAGTTTGCCCCTGAACGCTTTGGCTGTGGTGACGTTCACCTGTAGGATTCGAGAGAAGAAACCAGCTGTGATCTACATGTCTCACCTGGCGTGTGTGGACCTGCTCTTCAACCTGCTGTTGCCTCTGAAGATCCACTACCAGATGAACGGTTCAGATTGGGTGTTCGGTGAGGCGGCGTGTCGTGTGCTCAGTGCAGCTTACTACTGCTACATGTACTGCTCCATACTGCTGATGATGAGCATGAGTGTGGACAGACTGCTGGCCGTGGTGTTTCCCATTGCCTCTCTGACCTGGAGGACCACAAGGAAAGCCACATTCATATGCACATTAGTCTGGCTGCTGGCACTTGTTGGTACAGTGCCACTTCTCTTAATGAGTCAAACAGTTAATATTAAGAATGTGGGCGTCACCTGCCATGACGTGCTACGCCAAAACGACCCTACTGTATTGTATTATGTCTACCTGTTCTCCATCCTCTCCTGCCTCTACTTCTTCTTGCCTCTGGTTGTCACCTTAGTGAGCTACTTTGCCATCATATATGCACTTAGTGTAAAATCTAATCGATTAGCAACATCATCTTCAGACAAGCGAAGAAGACCTGTTATCATGGCTGTCGCTGTGCTGTTTGTGTTTGTAGTGTGTTTTGCTCCAAACAACGGCATCCTGTTGTACCACTGTGTTCATTTAGCTACTGGAGGTCACCGCGAGGGAGATTCATCATATGCGGCTTACCTGTTGGCTGTGTGTTTGGGAAGCGCAAGTGTTTTTCTGGACCCTCTGCTGTACTACTACGGCTCGTCTCAATGCAGAAAGCAGATCCGCTCTGTGTTTTGGTGCAAGAAAGCAAAAAAGAGTGCAAAAACGCAGTCAGACACAAAAACCTCTCCGTGCACTACAGCTGCACAGTGAAATGAAAATCAAACTAGCTATGTACTAAGCTTGACAAGTTCAACACATTTGCCAGTATTAAGCAATGTGGAATAAAGTATAGGTGTTTATTGTCTTTGTATGCACACATATATTAGCAATATGTAGCTATTGTGCTATGTCAGTGAAGGTCTTAGAGAATATTGTTTATAATGCATGAAATATCATTAATAAATAAACTAAAAATAAATAAAACCTGTAATAACATTTGACTGAAGCCGTTTGATCTCTGATTGTACTCAACGTCTTTGTTCTACTTTCGCACAGAGGCTGTGATAAAGCAGTCCTCTAGGTGTTTATCTATGTCTAAAATAAATCTGTGTGGGTGAACTATCCCAAAGGGAATTAAAATTTTTTGATGAACTATCCCTTCAATTATTTACAGTATGTGTGAAAATAAAAGTAGTATGTAATAATCAAAATGAATCTATTATTTTCCTTGGTGCACAAATGCTGCGAATGTGCGGATCACTTCATGATGTCCCAAAATGACCAGTTTCCCACTAAACATTAGAGGCTTCTCAAAGAAACAGTCATTAGCATCGAATTTTCAGATCTACTCATTATAGGCAACAGCACTTGGGCTCTTACACATTCTGTGGAGATCTGTCTCCTAACCACATGCATCAATGTATGGTCAGATAAGTGCAATGCTTCAAACCGCAAGATGCTGAAATGAATCCATACCCACAAAATCATAATCCGTGCGCACACTTTCGCAATCCGTTCCCACAGTTTGTAAACTGCTCTCACGGATTTGTGGCCCCGCCCCCAAATTCAACCAAGACACCTGTTTAAGTGCTGGATGCATTGTTTTGCATTTATTAAACTTTATTTCTCAGTAGGCTATATGAGACTATGCAACACTGACAAAACAGAGTTTTTAGCTTTATTTTATATTAATCACCAATAGATTAGCTGCCAAAACATCATGTGTTTAACCTATTGGTTATTAATGTAAAATAAACTATAAAAAGAAGCCTGTATTGTAAGTGCGGTCATGGTACCAAAATAAAATAATAAGTGAAGAGCGCTGTTCAAACGGCTTTGTTTTATATAATAATATTTTTCAAAATATTACCTGAATTAAAAAAAAAACGAGTTTTGGAGAGAAGGTAAAAAGCAATACAAAACAAATAATGTACAGGTTATGCTGCCATTCCTTTGCTCTCAAACTAAATGCAATGTAATAATAGGCCTTATTTAATAATAACATTAATAGTGCAGCATGCATCTAACTCTGGGTGAAAAGCTTATCATAATCACAAATCCGTGAGAGCAGTTTACAAACTGTGGGAACGGATTGCGAAAGCGTGCGCACGGATTATGATTTTGTGGGTACGGATTCAAAATCCGAGGGTACGGTTTACAAAATCTGAGCGCACGGATTGGAAATTCGTGGGCACGGTTTGTTAGTCCGTGGGCACGAATTGTTAAACCGAGGGAACAGTTTAAGAATTCGTGAGTACGGTTTATAAACTGAGGGAACGAATTGCAAAACCGTCCCCACGCATTAATTATTTTTCTTCTACAGGTGACGTAAGGGGCTCCGTAGTTTTCAGTGTGTATTGTAAAGATAAATGCTGTTGTTTTTTTCAGTATGTCGATTAATTGTTACTTATTTGTTTAATATGTGTTGCAGACCTACCTGTAGTAATACAATGTGTTCCATTCCTGTATATGGATGAAAAGATAAACACATGGACTGAACCAATTTGCTAACTTTTTTATGAATCCAAAAAAACTATTTTCTTGATTGCTTTGATGCAGTCGTCAACTCAAACTCCACATTTTCAAAACAGTTAACACACAGGCCTAAAAAGTGGCACTAATGGTCAAAATGACACGTTTTGTTTGCAAAAGGCTCTAACCGCGCCAAAACATTCAAAATATGCAACAAAAGGAAATTTTACCTTCAATAAGATCCAGAATAAGAAATGCTCTGATGCATTTTTTCTTGATTCCATGACATTCATTTTTTTCAAACCATGTCTGAAAACTGAAATACTGTAAATATTATCCTCCTTTTCCTCGGACCCCTCTACCTCTTACTCTCACTCTCATCAGCCTTTGACCTCCTCCATCCATGCTGGCACAGAACAACACAGATGTGGTACCTTTTTTTTTTTTTTACAGTAAAAGGCTTGCAGACGGATTGCAAAATTTTATTTTCTCATCCCACACACTGAAGGCTTAAGTGATATCACCTCATTTTAAAAGTGCATCCTTCCATCTTCACACATTAGAAATCACTTTCTTCAGCACAACACTGTATGGCCGTGTCTGTCTGTCCTGACTTTGCATTACAGTTTTTCTTGATTTATTTGACGTGGTTAAAGAAACTAGGATCCACTCAGTTTTCATCATCACTATCTCAGCAGAGCAGAAGACATGTCTTGCATATGTGTTAACCCTTTCTCATTGGATTGACACATTTTCCCCACCCTTTTGCAAAACAGTTAACACGGATGTCATTCAAGCAGTCCAAACTCCATTGTTTTAGCTAAGGTAACCAAACAGAAACCATCTATTCCTAAATATTAGAAACTACATAGATTAGTATGAAATCACTAAAGCACCCGTTTGACACTCCTTCACACAAATCTTCAATTAGCAATCAGTCTCCAAGCCTTATAAAAAGGTGCCACATCTATGTTGTTCTTAGCCAGCATGGATGGAGGAGGTCTAACGCAGATGAGAGTGAGAGTAAGAGGTAGAGGGGTCCGAGGAAGAGGAGTCCGTGTGCGAGGTGGAGGTGTAGTTGGAAGGGCTCAAGTTTCAGATGAAATTCAGGCAACTGTTACTGATCACATTATCAATCATGGCTTTTCTCTCAGAGAGGCTGGATGAAGAGTCCAACCTGTTCTAAACAGCAACACTGTTGCATCCATTGTCAGAATTTGTCGACAGGAGAACTGGTAACGTTGCTGTACAGTAGATGCAGAAATATCTTCAGTGATATACTTTATGTAACTGTTTCCTAATTCCCATTACATGTATTCTTTATAGAATCCAAAGGCTACCATTCTCTGGTGGTAGAGGTAAATTTTTTAGCAGGAGCAGGAGGCGGCCGTTGTAAACATGGTTGTGGCAAACAATGCCATAAGACTGTGTTTTTTACCTTTGATACACAGCCACGTCCATCTGTCATGAGCACGAGTTTGGCATCAGTCACGTCACATGTGCACGCGCTTCTGGCGTAGTATACGCAAACGCCATAAGGGGAAATCAGTGAAAAGTCCCGGATGAGTTTGTGCAAGCAAACGTAATCTTTTAGCTTTAAATCGGTTTAAACAATCAGGATACGTGCAAGTAATTACCATTTTGAATAGCCGCTAT